>NC_090730.1:144573431-144588431 GCF_036898095.1 Palaemon carinicauda
AGTAATCGATGCATCTGGTTACTTAATAGGAGACTGTGGGCATTTTGAAATCATGTCCTGGTAACTTTCCATGCAACCTACTTGTCTGTGTTACATCCACGCTCATAATAGGTTATCAGGGCGCGGTAGTGAAACCTTTAGACAAGGTGGTTGTAACTATAGTTAGCTGATGCAAAATTTTGATACGATTAATATCGTGACTGTGGAGATTGAAGTGTGTTCGAAGAACAGAATTAGAATTGGGGTTTTTGAACCCTTTTGGAAACGTCTCTTCCTAACAATATTTGGACGGGAGTACGAGGCCCACTCGAGTTTGATAGTTTCTAGTAGTGCCTGCAAACTCGCAATCCTATGTGAGCTAGGGATGGGGTGTTTGGGGAAGCCTGGAGGTCTACCTGTTGAATAATCAGCAGCCATTGTCTCTCTGTCCCTAGTCCTATCTTAGTGGAGATGGGGCTTTGGTGTTGATCCCGTCCTTTGCCTTTGCCATTCGTGGCATTGGGTATCTTAAAAGAAAAAAAATAATCGGGTCAAATGGCTGGTGTAAAAGGCTTATCTCAGATTTCAATATTGTATATGCCTCTAAAATAATAGCTGATTTCGACAAAGCCCGAACCTACGTTTGTGAGGACTTTTTTTCCATTGACAATAAATGAGTAGTCCTATGGCTGAAATAATATGAACTGTTGCATTGCATGAAATTAATTTTTTTTTTGTCTTACGCTTACGATAAACTGCATTAAGAGTGAATTTTCATCATAAAAGATCCTACAGAATGTCTATAATCAGTATAGTTGTGTTAATGCACAATTATCTGTATGATTATTTATTTATCGAAAGTTTCAGGACTGTCAAACTCAATGACATTTTTAATGCGTTATATTAGTCATTTTATTTCATGGTGAGCGATAGTATCAAGAGATAAAACATTGACGTTTAACTTAAATGATAACAAAATGTGCTTTAGATCCTTCCGATGCGAAACCTTTTATGAAATTATATGAATGCAAATGAGGTATAAGATCCTAACTTAGAAACTAATATCTCTTCGTCAAAATAGTTCAATATACCGTATACATTCGTGTAATGTGCGACATTTGAAGATCCCTTTTGAGTTCAAATTTATGGGGGCCGTATCATACACGAGATATGAAAATACCGCATGTTCTGGCTAAGGCTACGACATTGACCTTTTCCATACAGTATATTCATATTAGTTTAGTCAAAATTTGCAGCTGTATTTAAAATAGACATGATTTTGATCAAACCAATGTTTTACTTAACTGTTTCATATGATAATGCTAGTAATAATTCCATGATTAAACACAAACATAACAAATGTTTATATTCCGATGATCGAGAAAACCATCTTTGTTTTTATAGAACAGCTGATTAAGGTTCGTTCAATCGGTGTGATGGGTTTTAGGCTGTAGGTATTTATTGATGTGACAGAAACAACTATTACTGGAACTATTATGTTAATTTCAGCATACAAAGGTACATAAACATTTATTTAACATCTATTTTATTTGCGGTGGAGTTTGATGATATCAAAGTTAAGAGGGGTTTCGTCCATGTTGCCTATGTGCGATAATTTATAGTTAATGGTTATGCGATTTTTTATACCAAAGTTTAGGGAATTATTGATTTTTTTTTCTGTTCGTTCCGTTGGAAGTTTCTCCATGGTAACTGTACAATGTAAAGTAGCAAATAAATCCTAGTGTTCTTGGCGTCATTGTTAACATTCTGGTAAGTACCGTAATTGTTTACTCTCGTGCGATGGTTGAAATGCAAGTTCACCAATTCAGTTGTTATCAATAACAGCTGTTCTCGTTCCGTAACTTCGGTTGTTTACAGTGATTTGGTTTTCTTACAGTATCGGTATTTCCCTTTTCATTATTTAAATACTACTACTACTACTACTACTACTACTACTACTACTGATAATGATAATGATATTGTAATGTTAATCATATTACAAATAGTGATATCATTAGGCTCGCATAATACGCGAGATCGTATGTTAAACGAGTACTTACTTTTACGGGTTTATTTCTCGCCCTCCATCAGACACTGAAAGTCTGTTCTGGCGTGCCTTGGTGTGTGAAAATAATTTCTTTCCAGTTAATATTTTGCTCTGTATCTTATCAGTTATTTCGCTAGCATTTGTATTCAGGCTGAATAATTTTCAGGTCACTATTATAACACTTTCTGAAAAGATAAGTATTCAGGTTTTTCTTGAAAGCTGCCACATTTTTGCTATTCTTGATATCAAGTGTAAGGTTGTTGAAGAGTCTCTGTGCAGCATAACTGAACGTTCTTCCTCCTATTGCATGATTCACATACATACAGTAATCCGTGGTTGTCAATTATTGTCTTGAATATTTGTCATCTGGTATGTCAGTTTAAGCCATTTATATCTCAAGAATATCATAAGGCATCATATGCAGCACTAGACTGACCTTATCCAGAGCAGCCTTAGTGGGCCTTGGGCGATTGCGCCCAAGAGGAAAACTGATGCAATTATCTTTTATGGAACTAGCATAAGAATTGATTTCCTCTCTCCCTTTCTCTCACTTTTACGGGGGGGGGATATAAATTTTTACGTTTAAGTAGTATTTAGCTTATGTGAAATGTCTGTAACATATCTCATTTTAAAAGATAACAAATGAAATCAGAATTTTTCAGCTGCAATTCTCATAGTCCATCAGTTTCTATTTTTACTTGGAGTTTTGTGCTAAATAATATTTCAATTTCTCTCTCCTATCGGAATTATGTTTTTATAATTTTTATTAATATATCAGTCATGTTAATTCTTATATCAGTCATGTTATTAAATCTTATATCAGTCATGTTATTAATTCTATTGATATTCTTGCCATTTAGTTCATTTTTAATTATAGTCTTTTATTCTCTTGATTATTATCATTTTGTTTTACCCTTCGTTATGGTTTACGTTTAGTCATACTCTCCTGAATAGAATATACATCTTGTTTATTTTCACGAGGGGAGAGAGAGAGAGAGAGAGAGAGAGAGAGAGAGAGAGAGAGAGAGAGAGAGAGAGAGAGAGAGAGAGAGAGAGAGAGAGAGGTGGGTGGTTAACAACCAATAATATAATCTCATACCTCATTCTAACATACCACCCAGGGTGGGTTCACTTTGGAGACCAAAGGTTCTGAAAGTATCAACATATCAAACAGCATATTGATAGTATTACCTCGGCTTTAATGTAAGTAAACTACGTCGCATTTGAATGCCAAATATCTTTAGATTTGGCAAAATTACTTGCATGGTCTACGTCCCTTTGTAGACCTGGGTGTTTACCGGATAAAATATCTAACAGAATACTTTATTGCTTTAAATGACACACTTTAAAGAAAAGAATTCACGGAAACCAATTCTTCGTAGTAAACTGCAAGAAAATTTTCGTATTGAAATGAAGGATAATACTGTAATATTAAGGACGATGAAGTAGGCAATTTGTCGTAGGAAAACATAAAGGTATTATTTTTGTATCGCGTTTCTGAAGTCATAACTCCTAGTTTTTAATAGAAATCTAATTCTTGTTCTGAAAATCATTTTATATTTATCTTCGTTAGTCACCTTATTTGCTTATTGTAATGGTATTAATGATGATGATGATGATGATGATGATAATGATAGGAATGATAAGCTGATAAAAAGCTTTCATTTCATTTATTGGAAATATGTTGTATATTTGAATATTGCTCCACTGATCCAAACATAACAAACTTAAGAATGTTAGCTCAATGATACAAATTTATTTTTCCTTCAAATTTGTTCTCACCTGCCCCGTTCATTGTTTTTAAACACATTAGGTGCCTAATATGTTAATATATTAATTTTGAAAATTTATGTCATATCTAGATGATGGCATTGAAAAATGACTTTCATGGTTTATTCTGTCTTTGCAAATATCACATGCTGTCATTTTTTTTTTTTTTACAGAGCATTACTCATCCACGCTTGAGTGTGAACACATACATGTACGTACACACGTCTATATATATATATTATATATATATATATATATATATATATATATATATTATGTATATTATTATATATGTATTATATATACATATATATGTGTGTTTGTTTATATATATATATATATATATATATATATATATATATATATATATATATATATATATATATATATATATATAATATCCCTTTCTGATTGGGATACCTTAAGGTAATATGCCATGATCAACAAAGCTTTACTAGTCAGGGCCGCCTATACTAGGTCAGCAAGCTGTGAGCGATCAGATGAAAATCTCCCACAGGCCATAATGGTGATGAAAACTGGCCATACCCCAAATATAAATTGATATGACTGAGGCCTTCGTCCTGCAGTGAACTAGAAACGGCGGCATTTTATATATATATATATATATATATATATATATATATATATATATATATATATATATATATATATATATATATATATATATATATATAGTGTGTGTGTGTGTGTACATACTTTTTCTCTTTGAGAGTGTGGCGTTATGTGATGCCTTTCATGGATTGATAATAGGGTCTCTTATCCTTTGCTCTTTAATTGTTGTTAAAAACCGAAATTTTTTCATGTATGAAAATCCTTGCGTTCTCTAATCTGTACTTTTCTACTTCTTTAAGCTCGACTAATCTTTGTGAAACGGGTCTATTTGTCATACGAGCATAAAATTCATTAAAGTTGTCGTTTGTGCCATTGTTAAAACAAAATCACCATGTTTCTTGTTTGTGTAGGCATTAATTATGAACCTGAAAGCTTAGCACTGGAAAATATATTTATAACGATTTGTTAATTTTGTAACCATTGTTTTCTAGTCTTTGGTAGAGCCATAGCCTCTGTACCATGGTCTTCCATTGTCTTGGCTTAGAGTTCTCTTGCTTGAGGGTACACTAGGGCACACTATTCTATCTTATTTCGCTCCCTCTTATTTTTTTAAGTTATTATAGTTTATATAGGAAATATTTATTTAATTGTTGTTACTGTTCGTAAAATATTCTAGTCCATATTTCCTTTCCACTCTTGGCTATTTTTCCTTTTGGAGCCCTTGGGCTTAGAGCATTCTTCTTTTACAACTAGAGTTGTATCTCATCAAGTAATGATAATAATAATAATAACAATGATATTATTATTATTATTATTATTATTATTATTATTATTATTATTATTATTATTATATAGTGCTATACCAAAAATAATAGATAGCCATTATACCTAAAACAGTTAATAGAATTGTAATGCTTGTGGGTCTTCCGATCTAGGGATTCTTACTGAATGATTCGTAGTGTTCATAAATCTTAAGCATTTATATATTAATAGATATAACTGATACAAAGCAATTAAAGATATGAATTTCTTGAAGAAAAAAAAACTTTTATTGATATTCACAGAAAGTTATGAATGCTAATGTTTATACGGAAGTTATTTTGTAAAGATGAGTGAAAAATTTGAAAGCACAAAGCACTGTTGATGATAAACCTTCGTAGCGGAAGGTTGTAAAACCACAATCGCCGAAGGAGATGAAAAGGACGAATGTCTTATAATCCATGTAAATAAAATACGTCTCCAGAAACTGCTTAATATAATCTATAGTCCATTTCTTTTAGCGATGCATATTTGCACCGACTCTCAGGGGTGCCCTTTTAGCTCGGAAAAGTTTTCGGATCGCTGATTGGTTGGACAAGATAATTCTAACCAATCAGCGATGAGGACACTTTTCCGAGCTAAAAGGGCACCGCCGCGAGTCGGTGCAAATATGCATCGCTAAAAGAAATGGACTATAGTTTTTTAACGATTATGTACAGTACGACCTGCAAACTCATTTGTAAATATCTCAGGGTATTGCGCAATATGAGAAGGTCAATTGTGACACATTCCCCCATACAACTACGAATAACGTGTCGCACTTCCACTTACTCCAATAGCCTAACTGAAAGCCAAGCGGAAGACACTTTTAGTAAGTGTCCTGAAAGTTTTTTTTTTTAAGCTGATTTTAGAAGTGGGTTCAAAATTTAAGGGAATGCATCCCCATTGTTAATCGCTATTCACGTTGAAATATGAAACTACCACACGTGTAGTTTATAATGAGACCGGTCTGTTTTCTTAATCCTTTGGCATCCATTCAGAATCTTAGTATCACTGTTTTCCCTCTTTAATTTCCACATTCCTTCAGTATCATTCCCCTCCCGGCAACTACAACCCCACCCTCGTCCCCGTCCCAGAATCAGCAGCAGCTCATCCATCCATCCAGCTGTGCGCAGACCACCCACTTTGCGCTAATTGCTCAACAAGCTAAGTGATTCTCTCCTGAACCTCATCACAGTTAATTGCTTCAAATTATTGAAATTGCACAAGAAGAGGAAGAAGATAGGGAGAAGAAAGACAAGGCAGTGGATGAACATTGACTTGAGAGCCAAAAGAGATTGATCCGAAATTTAAGAATACAATTGTGGTTGGAATAAGGTCAAATTCGGAATGAAAGCTAGAGCTTACTGTTAATGATATAACTGACAAACACAATACATTACACACTCATATATATACGCATACACACACACTCACACACACATATGTATATATATACATATATACTGTATAATATATATTATATATATACTGTATAATATATATATATATATATATATATATATATATATATATATATATAATATATATATATTATATATATATTATATATATATATATATATATATATATATATATATATATATTATCGGTAATCCTCTGGCACCCACGGGATGCTTAGGGCCTCAGTGAATTCAGGCCATATGTCTCTCTTTCCTGTGCCATCTCTCTTTGGGGATAGTCTTTCTCTTGGGCAATTTTTATTAGATGCTAAAGCACTTGTGGCCTCATATATTATAGGGCAACATTATCTGGTTTTATGTATCTTAACAGAAAACTAGAAACACGTTGCCTTAAAATAGTTGAGGCCACACGTGCTTTAGCATTTAATGGATATACTGTATATAAATGTATATATATGTATGTATATATATATATATATATATATATATATATATATGTGTGTGTGTGTGTGTGTAAGTATGTATATATATACAGTATATATACATTCTATATTTATAGATATTTATATTATATTTTATATATACATTCTATATATATATGTATATATATACAGTATATATATGTATATATATATATATTTATGCATATATATAATATATATATATATATTTATATATATATACAGAGAGAGAGAGAGAGAGAGAGAGAGAGAGAGAGAGAGAGAGAGAGAGAGAGAGAGAGAGAGAGAGAGAGAGAGAGAGAGAGAGAGAGAGAGTGAGTTGTAGGGTAGAACTTGAATTAATAAAAATATGAGAAAAGGAAGTGGTGATGAGCGAATTAACTATGTGACTGCCAGAAACAAGATATTTGCATATAAAAAACACATTTTGCTAAGCGAAGGTATAGGGTTTTACAGTCGAAAAAAATAGTCTATTCATCTTATACCGTACATTTCAAGTGAACAAATATATATATATATATATATATATATATATATATATATATATATATATATATATATATATATATATATGTGTGTGTGTGTGTGTGTGCATGCATATATATCTATCATATATATATATATATATATATATATACATATATATATATTGTATATATTGTATATATATGGCTCTATATATGGACTAACCTGGGGTTTATATCATCTGACAACACTTCTTAATCATCAGAGGGTGAAAATGAGAATCTCTTCTATGTCGTTACTTTGAATTTCTTCCTCTGATTGCAGTTACAGCCATTGACTCATGGCTTTCATGAGAGCAACATTCAACAATGAAAACCCAACAGAAATTTGTGCTTAAAATCTGAATATTTTTGAAGAAATGTTGTCTTTAAATCTGTGGCACTTCATTTTGTTGGAAAGCAAAACGGGAACATAACAAAACAACAACAATAGCGGAAAAAAGGCAAACGACCAGGTAAAGAAAGAACCCCTCCAAGGGGATGCACTGAATCGAAGACCGTCGCAGTTTTCAATACTTTGTGTTCGGAGGAAGATGAAAAAAAGCCTTCCAGCGTGAAATGCGTAGGGCATTCAATGAAGGGCATGGACGAGGGACTTTGGTACAGATATAGGGAAGAGCTTTTGACATTGTGGAACGTACATGGAAAGTTGTTTTCGTCCTGAAAAGCATTTATCTAATAATTTCTATGTAAATGTTTAAATAACTTTTTTTATAAAGATATTTAGTTATATTCAAATTTTTATTATGTTTCTCTTTATAAGGAATTTCATTTCCATTCTTCAACGTATTCCCTTCTCTGGCACTTAGCCAGTGAGGAAGGTAAAGGAAAAGGAAAATTTATCGAGGACCGAAGTAAGGGTCTCGGGGCACTGAACTGTGGCTGCCAGCCCCCATGGATTTTTCAGCTTTGGACTCCCTGTCCAGTCACTGATCGATCGCGGTGGTTCTCATCTCATTATCATCATCCTTGTTCGTCGTCCTGAACACTTTTAAAAGCCAGTCTCTTGTGGTTTGTACATGCACAAGAGCGTGCGTCATGCCAATTGAAGCATGGCAATCTTAATCAATCAATCAATCAAAATCATTGTTCAATGTAGCTCTGTTATAAACCATACGTTTTGATGACCCATTGGAAACGTTCCCTCCTGGCAATCTTCTGGACTGGGGTTTGAGTCCCGCTCAAACTCGTCAGTTTCTTGCAGTGTCTGTAACTTCACCATCCTTGTAAGCTAAGGATGGGAGCTTTGCGGGAACCTGCAAATCTACCTGCTGAGTCATTAGCAGCCATTGCCTGTTCCTACTTTGTGTGGACAGGGAACTGAACAGTCTCTAGGGCATTGTTATGCTAGCTAGGACATTGTCACTGTCTTATGCCTCTGCCATTCGTGAGCCGCCTTTAAAAATGGCTGAAACTGCAATCAGAGGAATGAATTTAAAGGAAAAATACAGAGGAGATTTACGTTTTCACCCTCTGAAGATCAAGAATGTTTTGCTGTCTTGAGATGATAGAAGTCGCATGTTCATTCGTATATATTGATAGTCATAGACGTCAAAGACCGTGCGTAAGAATAATAATAATATATATAATCTGTATATACATATGTATGTATTCACACACACACACACACACACACACACACACACATATATATATATATATATATATATATATATATATATATATATGTGTGTGTGTGTGTGTGTGTGTGTGTACATACACATTTATATGGAAAGAGAATGAACGTCTAAGAAGTTTACCTTATGAAATGAAAAGTTAACTTTTTATTAAAAGGAAACTATTTCAATATGTAACCTATACTTGTATGGTAATTATTAAGAATTATTTGTTGTTTCGGCTGGAGAGAGAGAGAGAGAGAGAGAGAGAGAGAGAGAGAGAGAGAGAGAGAGAGGAGAGAGAGAGAGAGAGAGAGAGAGAGAGGCTGACTTCATAGATACATACAGGCAATTAAAATTAATTAAAAAAGTACACTATTGAAATAAAAAAAGTTCATTCATGAAAAAATCAATAACTCATACTGAAGAGGAAACGAACTGTCCTAAATATATTTTGCTTCGATAAACAGTTTTCTATGAGACAAACATACAAAGGAAAGTAAAAAGGGGTACACAAAACTATGAGATAAATGCAAATTTGGAGCTAAAGTGAGATTTTGATACCGAACTTTTGTGTGTTGTGTTTGATCGTCAATAAATTGGCGAACTTTAATAAACTAGGATGAAATTTAGTAAACAATAGAGAGGAATTTGAATGAAAACAATAATAAATTATGATATATTTAAAGAAAATTAAAATATTTTTTTTTGTCCTATGCTGATTTATAAACGGAGGAAAATACCTAAATATAAACGTCTTTCATAATCTTCCTGACGGAGCCAACAGAGGGAATTCGTTCACTTCGCTTACAAATCAACAATAATAAGGTTTTGCTATGAGAGAATACATCATCAGGATGCAGTTTCTTGGCCTTGCTTAGATGGTCGACTGTCGACATCTGAATACCAGGACTGTCGTTCTTATCGCTGTATGGCTTGGATAACATAGTTTGATTTTGAAATGATCCTGTAAGTGCTTAATTAACCCTTGTATATATATTCAAGGAATGTGTTTAGAAATGCAGTGCTCTAATATAACACTTCCTAATTAAGCCTAGTGACCGACTTTGGACAAACCTATATGTTATAGACTATTACTGGAAATAGATTTTCCTATTGCGTGTTTTTAGTGCCATCTTGAAGTTGAAGAAACATGAGGAGTTCAGAATTATGGTTCTCCTTATACATTACTATTGTTTTTTTGTGGGATTCCTTAAATGTGTAAATTATGTACTATAATTCAGCTCATGCCGTCCTATAGGTATAAGAGTCGGTAGAAGATTTATGAATTGAATATTGAGCTATGCTCTCAGTGGTGAAATCTACCGAGGCCCTTTGCGACAATAGGCAAAGGAGGAGATGGTGATGATGATGCTATAAATGACAACGAAATTAATAACGAGAATTATTATAATGAAAATATTAATATTATGTAGTATTCACAATAGGTCAGAGTCATAGCCCCAGTGATGAAAAGAATGCAGGGGAAATCAAGAAAGAATTATAATGGTAATGGCAGTATTAGTTTTAGTAAACGAGGCATAAAACATTTCTTTTGTAAATTTTGTAAAGTATGTTATTACAACAATACAGAATAATTTGGTTTTCGAAGACTATTCCTCTTTCATCAGAAGCAATACAGTCTTCAGATGTTTGTTTTAATTTTTTTTTTTTGCCTTATTTTTTTAGTTTATTTACTTTTGTATTGTTTTTTCGTACCGAACTACTTTCATTATTTGAGGCCCTTAGACTCATTGCATCCTACTTTTCCAGCTAGGTTTACAGGCTGGCTAATGATTATGATATAAATAATAACAAAAACTATAATAGAATTTATAAATGCCGATGTGAAACGTTCTGAGACCGTTCAGTTTGTGTTCGACACGTCTTTTTGGTGAATATTTTTTTTTATAGGGGGTGTTACGGGCGTTTTTTTATGTCTTTGAGGAAGTGTATTGGGGCATCAACAATTGTTCTATCCATTTGGAAACCATTCTGATAATTGGGGAGAAATGCATAATGTTCCAAGTATTTTAGAAGGCAATACAGTGTAGAATTTCAAAGAATTTAATAATAAAAATGGCCGTCTAATAATCCTTGGGATACCTTTGACATTTACATTGCCGGGACCCGGGGTTTAAGTACTTATTTGTCGTGTCCATAGTTTTATTTAAAAGGGGGAAATGGTGCTGTATTACATAAGAGACCTGGAGCATATAACTTGAAATGTTATGTTTAGCGCTGATATGAAATAAGAGAAATTGGGTTAAGGAGAATTTGTATATATACAAGATATACCATCTATTAAGAAATATTTCATCAAGAAGGTTGAGAGATGATGTTGAAGTATAGTCGGCTAGACTTTCTTAACATATGAAGTATAGAATAATGTGATTCGAATAAAAGTTTCTTTTTGGTTTAATTCCCTTTTCAAAATTTCGTTGCGTTATATTCAAGAGTGTTTGGTGAGAGGGCCAATTGCTGCCACGCTTAATACATCTTGCGCTTCGGTGAAGAAATGAAAACTATGTCAAAAGGGCAATTGAAGTTGAACATCGTCATAATAAGTTCATCAAGATAATAACCTCTCAAGTAAACTGTCTAATAGGTTGTTGAGGCGATTGATTTTTTTAAATGCCTTGGTACGCATGCTAGGTTATTAAACACTTTTATAAATATATAGATTATAGAAATTCACTTTGTGTTATGATAAATTTGTATATCCTGCATATGAGACCCAACCTCAACTTGAAACTTGTATCACCAACTGTGAAATTATAGGAATTTCAGACATATATCAGTTGAGTACCTGATGGCATATTCCGTACATTTTGGTCAAACAAATGCTTCGTCTTAGCAAATTTCGTATTTGTGTCATAGTTTATAAAACTGATGCAACAAATATCGATGTAGCAACAAGTAGCTATCATGTTTTTCGTAGGAAGTCCCCTTCTGTGTTTCTGTGTATTTTTGAGAACTGAGCAACAACGTACCACGCGTATTGTATTTTCCTTTTATTACTTGCTGATTTCGTCAATTTTCAATGTTTGCTTGCTCCATAAAAATCTGTTTGTCGTTGAATATATTGAAATTTTATGTAAGCGTTTGAACAGTTCCAGAAACTTAAAAAAAAAAAATAAGAACCCTTCTCAACACTTGTAATAAAAAGTGAAAAGTGGCACTTTATCTCTTGTCAGGGTGATTTCTTTGCGTGATTCTTCAATACAATATTTTATAACACTGGAAATACTTCAAGAGTCTGAAAATGATGATCCCATTTTGGCTTTTCGAAACTTAAATGTAAAACAAAAGCGACTTAAACAAGATCATGCCATTCGGATAGATAGTCAAATAATAAAAAGAAGTCATACTGAATTTTAGTATGAGAAATCTCTCTCCAAGAAAACTACATTTTATAACTGACGCAAAATTCATAATGTGTCGCACTGTGCTTTTATTTAATTAAGCAAATCAGTATCCAAGAAAACGCTGAAGGTCACAAAATCGTCTTGGAAAAGGTCAAATGATACAAAAACATCTCCCAAAACTTTGTGGCCCATAAGCATGTTATCTCAAGAGTGATAGCTGTCTTAGATTAGGGTTATAGATCAGTTTTGTTTATTAGTTTTTTATTATAATTTTGCCATATGCGATTGTTTTTCAGTGGCTTAAAGACGGATTGAAATTGTTTTTTGATAATACAGTGATGCTTTCGAACACGTTTTTGTATTTTATACGCCAGTTTTGTGTATCAGTGTATATTTCCATACGTGTGCATATGTTTATGTTTTTGGTAGATATTGCCACCATCTTTTCCCATCTAGAATTAATATTGTGTGAGAGAGAGAGAGAGAGAGAGAGAGAGAGAGAGAGAGAGAGAGAGAGAGAGAGAGAGAGAGAGAGAGATCAACTTGATTATGTTGGATTTTGTGCCATTCCATCAGAATCACTTGTGGCCTCTTCACGTACAAAACTAACGCCCACTTTGCAAAAGCCACCCACCACGATTCGTGAGTTGGCAAACACAGGTGGTGTTCTTCCGTTCACCGCAAACTGCTACTGTGTGGGTGGTAGAAATTATTATTGAGAGGCATTTGCTTGGCATCTCTCTCTCTCTCTCTCTCTCTCTCTCTGTCATTTAAATTTATGTGCATTATCTCTACTTTTCTTGGCCTCCAAACTTCTTCTTAATCACCCATCTCATCCGTATTCATTTTCTATGCTCCTCTCCTCCTCCCCCCTTCTCTCTCTCTCTCTCTCTCTCTCTCTCTCTCTCTCTCTCTCTCTCTCTCTCTCTCTCTCTCTCTCTCTCTCTCCATTATGATGTCATGCCACAGTCTAA
The DNA here is from genome assembly GCF_036898095.1 of Palaemon carinicauda. Lineage (NCBI taxonomy): Eukaryota > Metazoa > Arthropoda > Malacostraca > Decapoda > Palaemonidae > Palaemon > Palaemon carinicauda. The sequence continues at coordinate 144,586,966 of NC_090730.1, forward strand.
TACCTAAATTGCAACATAGGCACCTTTGTAAGTCACAGCTCATGTGCGAGTTGCGGTTTTTCTATATAAAACTAATCTTTTTTTTTCCTCTTCGGAACCGAATTGATGATAAAATCATGGCGAAGCGACTCGCACTTGAATACGTTAACTTGCGTCATCATTCTGCTAGATTGCAGGTTGGTGGTGACGTTCATGTTATAAGTTAATGGAATTTTCATTCCCGGTGAGGTTTTTTCCACTACTGCCTCTTCTCATTGTGAAGGCATCCGATTAAGGAACAAATTAAATTGTCTTGCTTGTCTCAAGTTCAGTCCTGTTTCGCTTTTATGTGAAGGAGTCACGTTATGAACGGGATAAAACTGATTATCTATCTCTATCTATCTATCTATCTATCACCGATCATAACATTTAATGTGAGAGGATTAATCATGATTTTAATTTCAATAATGATAATAATTTTGATAATAATAATTTTGATAATTTTAATAATTTTGACGATAATAATTTTAATAATTTTGATAATAATAATTTTAATAATTTTGATGATAATAATTTTAATAATTTTGATAATTAGTATTTTAATATTAGTAATTTTGATGATTATGATATTAATAATTTCAATAATTTTAATATTCAAAAAAGAAATAAAATCATTCTCGCGTTCGATTGGTTTATATGATATTCATCTATTGGGCTGTCAGTTTTATGAAGTGGTTTGATGTATAAGACCTTAGATTATTTATAAAGTTCTTGCAAATATCAATACACCTGTAAACCAGAGATGGCTTTTTGTGAGACTTGAGAATAACTGGTTGTTCAGATATTACATGTAACAAACGGTACTTAGTAACTATTCTGAGTTAATTAAGCATATTTGAAGTGGTTCAATTTTACCTGGTAGTGGGTAAGCTACTTGATTCATTCTCTCTCTCTCTCTCTCCTCTCTCTCTCTCTCCTCTCTCTCTCTCCTCTCTCTCTCTCTCTCTCTCTCTCTCTCTCTCTCAGATATAAAATGTACCTTATTGACATAAAATTGAGAAGGAAACTGTACCTTAAATTTAAGAAAGTCAGACATTTTTATTCTCTCTCTCTCTCTCTCTCTCTCTCTCTCTCTCTCTCTCTCTCTCCTCTCTCTCTCCTCTCTCTCTCTCTCTCTCTCTCTCTGAAATGTACCTTATTGACATAAAATTGAGAAGGAAACTGTACCTTAAAGTTGAGAAAGTCAGACATTTTTATTCTCTCTCTCTCCTCTCTCTCTCTCTCTCTCTCTCTCCTCTCTCTCTCTCTCTCTCTCTCTCTCTCTCTCTCTCTCTCTCTCTCTCCAGCATAATACTCAAATAGACATGTATTGTGGCACATTGCCAAGTTTTAATCCCCTATGTTGAAAGGCACAATACTTCATTAACAGAGTAAGTCGACCTTGACGAAAAACAAACATGAGTTCGATCATTTTTAGGCAACATGAT
>NC_090730.1:144595285-144607785 GCF_036898095.1 Palaemon carinicauda
CGTGTTAGTTTGGTGTGACTTCATTTTCATTTGCTGTTTCATTTATTATTTATTATTTATATCATAATGTAGGCCCTATTCGTTATTTGTTTTATATGTGTTGTAGCGATGATTCTACTGCTACTATACTGTGTTTACACTTTGCCATAGACTAGTCTAGGCCTCGGCTAGACTTCCACCACTGGCGTTCATACAGCGAATTATTTATTGTACTGTGGTCCAGTTTTTGATGATCTATAATAGTGTTGGGACGACGTCTTGAGACAAAGCCTAAATTCTTGAGTTTTGTTTAGGACTTAATGCGTATACTTTCAGTAGTAAATAATTGTCAATCGTAGATAGAAAAATTGTTTCATTTGTTACGTCGCTTAAAACACAGTGATATCAATGCCGTACAAAATATTGTGCTTGCAATCACCGATAGAGAAATTAACTGCTTGTAGCTAAACATGACTTTGTAGACTGAAAAGAAATTACTTTGTTTATAGTGATTACACTCCGTCTTTATCTGTTTTTCTTTTGTTTATTCTCTCTTACCTCACGCTTCTTTTGTTCTAGATGTTACTTCTGACCGCTTTTTTTCTCTCGCACCCAATCTTTACCTTTGTTACAAGAATCATCGTCCATGACAGAAACGTCAGTAACTGAGGGGAAAAGGGGAGCCATATGTTTTGCGTTGTCGTTCATCACAAACAAACACCGGGATGGGGTTCTTCGTCTGGATCTTAAAATATCGAGAGCCCCCCCCCCTCTCTCTCTCTCACTCTCTCTCTCTCTCTCTCTCTCTCTCTCTCTCTCTCTCTCTCTCTCTCTCTCTCTCTCTCTCTCTCTCTCTCAATAAGGTTATTATGTATCTATATATATCTATATATACATGTATATATATATATATATATATATATATATATATATATATATACATATATATATATATATATATATATATATATATATATATATATATATATGCACGCTACTCTTTATTGACTGAATTATTTATATAGATATGCACACACTGTATTTCTCAGGGTACCCCCTCTCACCATTGTATGGCTACTTTCTCTCACCCTTACCCTAGGGACGAGAAGAGACCCTGTAGTTATAGGTATGGTAATGTCGCTTGACGTGACTGGAAAGAAATATATATATATATATATATATATATATATATATATATATATAAACATAACTTATAATATATATATATATATATAAATATATATATATATATATTTATATATATATAGATATATGTATAACATAATATATGTGTATATATAATGTATAAATATATATATATATATATATATATATGTATATATATATATATATATATATATATATATATATATATATATATAATGTGTGTGTGTATGTGTTCCATTAATTAAAATAAATTGTCTATCATCACCCGGCTGAAGCAGAGGTGTAAAAGTACATAGGGATAGCAATATAGAAATATGTCTGGAAATAAAACTTCAGCTCACAAGCTTGTTTTAAATTAAAATTTACCAAGATGACAGCACACGGCTTCACATGATTGATTTGTTTATGTACCTACAACTCCACTGTACTCTCATAAAGTCACTTTCTTAAAAGTTTTAACTCATTAAATAAGATAATTATATTTAAAGTTTTAAGCATATATTGAACTCTCGTCTTATGAGTTCCATGCTTATAGGTTTACTGACCCTACTGCGGAAGGAAAACTTTTTTCTTTCTTTCTTTCTTTTCATCTATACTGAAACCAGTGTTTTTTTTTCTTTCTTTCTTTTCATCTATACTGAAACCAGTGTTTTTTTTTCTTTCTTTCTTTTCATCTATACTGAAACCAGTGTTTTTTTTCTTTCTTTCTTTTCATCTATACTGAAACCAGTGTTTTTTTTCTTTCTTTCTTTTCATCTATACTGAAACCAGTGGCGCATATATGACTACCTAATGTTTTCCTCATGTGTCCTTTTTATAGAAAACTCTGGCACGTCAGTATTGATGATATTAAGACTTACTTTTTCACCTTCATAAGTAAAGGAATGCTTCATTTGTGATAGTTCACCAACCCACGTGCCAACTCTGGCTATTGATTGGCTATATTGCTACAATTCTATTCACTAATTTTGTAGGTAGTAGGTTAGCCAAGGCACCAGCCACCCGTTGAGATACTACCGCTAGAGAGTTGTTGAGTCCTTCGACTGGCCAGAGAGTACTACATTGGATCCCTCTCTCTGGTTACGGCTCATTTCTCCTTTGCCTACACATACACGGAATAGTCTGGCCTATTCTTTACACATTCTTCTCTTTCCTCATATATTTGACAACACTGAGATTACCAAACAATTCTTCTTCACTGAAGAGATTAACTACTGCACTATAATTGTTCAGTGGTTAGTTTCCTCTGGTAAGGGTAGAAGAGACTCTTTAGCTGGTAAGCAGCTCTTCTAGGAGAAGGATACACCAAAATCAAACCTTTTGTTCTCTACTGTAGTCTTGGGTAGTGCCATGGCCTCTGTATCATGGTCTTCCACTGTCATGGGTTAGAGTTCTCTTGCTTGAGAGCACACTCGGGCACACTATCTCATCCTATTGTTATTTTGAAGTTTTTACAGTTTATATATTAGAAATCTATTTTAATGTTGTTATTGTTCTTAAACTTCTCTTGTAGTTTATTTCCTTCATCACTGGGCTATTTTCCCTATTGGAGTCCCTGGGCTTATAGCATCCTGCTTTTCCAACTAGAGTTGCAGCTTAGCTAATAATGATAATAATAATAATGTTAAAGATCTCTATTCCTATTTGAACCCGTGGGGAGAGGATAGTCACGTAAGTGGGTAGTTCCATCAGTGCCCCCAAAATAGTGCACTCTAGACATTACTGAAGGGTCTTTGCAGCGTCCATTCGACCCCTAGTGGCACCTTCTTATTAATCTTCTAACTTAACTCTGTTCTCGCTTCCTTTCTTTTATTTTTCTACTTAACTTCTCTTATATATATTCTCGTAGTACAAGTTAAGGGTTTTCCCCCAATTACACTTTGACACAAAATGACTTTCTTGGTCCAAGGTCAGGGCTTTATGGTGCATATGACCAAAAGGTGGGTGGTGTCTTAGATGACATTATTTGACCCTTTTGGCAATAGAAAAAGAGCTAACAAAACCTGATGTGAATGAATATTCCAAAGAGGTTTAAAATTTCCCGTTTTTTGTCTAAAACCTTTATTAAAAGGATTTCTTTATTAAGGTCAGATACATCACAATATTCAGGGCTCTTTCAAGTTATTTATGATTCGCAGATATAAAAATCGTAATTCCTTATCCTTATCAAGGCTACCACGAACAAAATAAGATCAAGTACCATAAAGAAACAGGGGAAAAGAAACTTCTTTATATAAAAGTGGACTTTATTTTTTCGTTTATTTCTCTATTTACAAATCATCATTTACAAAACCATAGGAAACATAACGGGATTGTTTACATAATTGTGATGCTGAAGGACTCTGCAGCATTCTGTTGGCAAAATTGATTTTAGTCACGAATTATTCAAGATGAGCTAACAGTAATCAGAACCTATATACATCAATAACTTTTCTTTGTACTAAGATAACCCTTTGTATAATTGTTTCAGGAGTTTACATGTGATACATTACAGCAATAGAGAGAGAGAGAGAGAGAGAGAGAGAGAGAGAGAGAGAGAGAGAGAGAGAGAGAGAGAGAGAGAGAGAGAGAGAGAGAGATAAAATAATTAGTAATAGGAAGAAATTATTCCCAAACAAAACGGGGTACACACACCATAGCCTAAGTGTTTCTTAAATATTAGCCAAAACCTGGGAGCCTGATGCAACAGGTGCTGCTATAAAAGCAAGACCCGTCTTGCAATGGTTACAAAGGGTAAGGAAAAGCGAGTTCCATATTTCTGCAAATATTTCAGGGATACGGTGAATCTTTAGATTCATTCCGATGCGAAAGTTTTAACATTTTCAGCACCAAGGTTTGCTTAAATGGATTGTCCTGTTCTAAATTTTTCTCATGAAAATTTTATCATACAAACATCCATATAAATGTGATTTTATTGCGAACGTTCCATAGATATCTTTTAAAGAAAAAAGTTTCAGAGACAAAACCAACTTAAAATGGACGCAGATTCGAAACGTTAAAGAATAATAAAGTAACTTTTCACAACATTTTAACAGATTAAAGAACTGATTGTTTTGCTCTATTTTACTTTACATTTCCCAGTTTTTAAGTGAAGCACAATACCAATACCAGCACTGGTAAGTTGCAACTTCCTACATTGTTTTGCGACCAAGGTTTTATAGTATCGTATGAAAAAAATGACAGAATTGTGAAATTGCCTTAACAAGCAATATGAGGTATGAAATGTCTGAAAAGAGGAAACTATAAAAAAAGGAAAACTTTATTTACATGAGAAATTATTTCTTAACTTACTTGTGCGCGATAACAGAGGCCAAATAGTCTTCAGAAAATAGATCATGAAGAACAAAACCGATATTAACTGCAATACTTAGCTTTCTTTTTGTTACAACATGTCATTACAACCACTTGTACTATGCATTGTTCGTCTCTTCCCTCAAAGTCAAAGTTCACAAATAATCTTGAAAGGGTCATCGGAAGTTATTTAACAATAAGACCTCTTTTATTAATGATGTCAATAATGGGATATGCAACTTCGTGACATCTTTCTAATTTATAGAGGAGACTTAGTCACAAGAAGAAATATCTATGAGAAAATTAAGTAAATTTGACCATAAATTTTCACTGGAAGTGTCATCTGCTGCACTTTCACATACTGTATATGTCGCCATTCATTTTCATTGTCAAATAGAAAAAGGAAAAGCTCTTAGTAATCCCTGTATACCACTTCACTTTTCACTACAAACTTTTTTTCTCTAGATCAGTTCGTGTGGCATATAGAAAATTTTCTATTTAGGTAGAATCAAACTGGTTGAAGAACTGCAACGACTTTCTTAATTTTGCAATGAACTTCCTTGCTATCAAACCAATATTCCTCTTAATGTGTTATTCACATTTTTACTCTGATTCACTTTTGTCAAAGGATTTTGGTAGGTAAAGAGTTTTTTGCCTTTGACAAAAAGCAATTCAGTAAATGTCTCGGATTAGTGAGAAATTTTCAGTCACTGAAAGGCCAGTACGGTCACTCACAAAATACTGAAGCACCACGACAAGGAAAGATTTTTTTTATGGTAACCAATTCAACATTAAGTAAAATTCATAAAATAAAATTATTTCCAGGATGAGATATTATGCAAATAAGTAAAACCTCTTGAATCGACCAAAAACAAATTTCCACTGAGATTTCATCCTTATTAAATTTTAAACGAGTCTTAAATATGTGGTTTTTCAAACCTTTTATTTTTTATTTTTTTTTCAATACTACACATCGTTTAAGTCCACTGAAATAGTGTGAATTTACCCTTCACTATTCAATGCATTCACGAAGGAGCATTTTTTTTTAATCACTTCCTTTTCAGTAGCACCTGCCATATTTTTTTTCTTCTTTAAAATCGACACTGAACAGCAAAAACAACTTCAACCATTAAATTCCTTGCAATATTCAGAAATTATTACCAACCATTCGCACAACCGATCTAACTTTGCAAACGCAAATCAGTACGACGAGAGTTACCGAGAAACAAACGTTTATTCCTGAAGGTCTCGGAACGTTCTTGACAACCATTTATAAACTTGTCACCTCACTTCCTGCCGATCGATCTCATTTCCCTCGGGGCCCTGAGCTGAATGAAAGCGAGAATCTCAAAGTTGGGAATTTTTGGAGCCGCCTCCTGGAAAGAAAAGAAGGTCAAGACATTAGAATTTATGGACCGTGTCAATAGGCAGTTTATTTTGCTCAACTTACAGACTTACCCGCATGAAAAATCTATTAATACATATATAAAAGTGTATACTGTATATATATATATATATATATATATATATATATATATATATGTGTGTGTGTGTGTGTGTGTGTGTGTGTGTATGTATGTATGTATGTATGTATGTGTGTATGTATGTATGTATGTATGTATGTGTTAGTCTTCATAACAGTATCAGGTACTGTATAGCCACCACTAGAATCACGACTACAGAGTCTATCAACAAGTCAATTAATTAATCAGACGCAAAATAACTCCGTGATGGAGATGATGAATGCGGTAGAACCATGAAGCAATTAAAAACCAGTTTCCTTGTAGGAAGATACATAGGGCTGTCAGTAGGCCTAAGGGGGCACTAGAGCGGATAAATGACTTGTGTATGTTGTTAGAGGCCGTACGGAGAATAGGTCTATGTAAACAAAGTTGCCTAAACGAGATTCAGGGAAGTGCTGATGACGACGTCGCTCATTAGGGCTCGAAGGGTTAGGCTTATTTGACTTGACTTTGAGCCTCGAGAGAAAATGGTTACTTTGGGTGTCATCTTATTACTGGGGCTATAAATGCACGCTAGAAAAGTGTCATTGTATGATAATAGTAGCTTTTTGTGTAAATTAAAATGAATCGTACTAATATGACTGTTTGATAATAAATAGTTTTTTGTATTTTCGATATTTTTGGTCATATTACAAGCTTCGTATTTATCAAATTTCACTTTCTTTGTGTGCCATCGTTTTATTGGTGCTATAAATTCACGCCAGAAAAGTGTTGTTGTATAATAATAGTAGCTTTTTGTGTAAATTAAAAAAAAAAATCTTGTACTAATGTGGCTGTTTGTGAATAAATGTTTTTTTTTTTTTTTTTGTGTACTTTCGATATTTCTGGTCACATTACAAGCTTCGCATTTATCAAATTTCACATTTTCAAAATTGTTTATGTATAAAGTATTCTCGTTTATAGGAACGATTTATACATCAGAAAAAATTGATAAATTTTCATGGCTACTTACTCTAGTGAAATATAATTATATTGTAAAGCCTAAATCAGATGTGTTTGCTATAGCAGAAATGTAGAGAAATATTTGAACAAGAAATACATGAGTGAATTTCAGAAGATGAAGTTCATTATTAACAAAGTATAGCATTTTATTTCATCCATGTAGGTAATGTGGCGTGAAAATCAATATTTTATGATTTACTGTAAGGACTTATGCTTAACAATTAAGGTGATGTATAATTAGATAAAATACGCGAACAATAACTTAAGTAGTCGGCATTCCATTTTAAGTGAATATAGAGATAGGGAAAAGGAAAAAACACCAAAGCTGGTTTAGCTGTTCGTTAGAGAATAGGTGCGGTTAACCAAGGAGAGATAGAAACGATAAGACATCTCACCCGTGGGAAACAAATAAAGTCCAAGCAAAGCAAATTGTCTTATGAGCGATGTAGTCAACACCTCAAAATAGACTTTGATTCGTCTTTTAACATACATGTAAATAACAACAATTATCAGTTTGAATTTTCCTAAATATCATTATCGTATAGTAAAATAATCTTAATATGATTAAATTTTTAATATTTATTTTCTAACACATTCTGACAGAACTTATCACACCTATAATATTTCGAAGTATAGCAAAATAATCCTAATATGACTAAATCTTTAATAGATATTTTCTAACAAGCAAAATAATCCTAATATGACTAAATCTTTATTAAATGTTTTCTAACACATTCTGACAGTACTTATACCTATACTATTTCGAAATTTTCCATAACTCCTAGCGATTTACCTACGGCCTACGCCATTTAATATCGCTCGTGAAATCACTGATCACAATCTTGGTCCCCAAAATTCCGTGGGAAACAAATAAAGTCCAAGCAAAGCAAATTGTCTTATGAGCGATGTAGTCAACACCTCAAAATAGACTTTGATTCGTCTTTTAACATACATGTAAATAACAACAATTATCAGTTTGAATTTTCCTAAATATCATTATCGTATAGTAAAATAATCTTAATATGATTAAATTTTTAATATTTATTTTCTAACACATTCTGACAGAACTTATCACACCTATAATATTTCGAAGTATAGCAAAATAATCCTAATATGACTAAATCTTTAATAGATATTTTCTAACAAGCAAAATAATCCTAATATGACTAAATCTTTATTAAATGTTTTCTAACACATTCTGACAGTACTTATACCTATACTATTTCGAAATTTTCCATAACTCCTAGCGATTTACCTACGGCCTACGCCATTTAATATCGCTCGTGAAATCACTGATCACAATCTTGGTCCCCAAAATTCCGCCCTTCCCCAAGAAAGTGCTTTTAATCTAGGAGGAATTTCCAAACGAAAACCTTTGTCCTTCTACGGAGTACATGTCGAATTTGAACTGATAAGATTTATGTGGGTCATGAACCTGATCAAGGTAACCCACCAGGCCAATCGCCCTCAACACTGTAGCTACAAGAAGAAATGTGGAAATTGTTGCGTTGCTGTCAGTTAAATATTATAAAATGAATCAAACATCGCAAATAAATGTTTATTAATATGCTAATGTTAATATTAATCGCAATAGCAGATTATTTTTATTTATGATAAAGGTCAGTAGACGACTTCATTTCGTGGTCACAAGTAAAAATGTAAGTACCACATAAGTACTTACCATTGAGACAAGAATAAAATTAACGATCAAATAACTGAAGCCAGAGGAGCTACTTGGCTAATTTAAGTATTCCCATTGGAAACCGCAGAGTTCACTATATTATAGAAGACTATGACCTAGTTCAACTTTTTTATATAACCTGACTGCATTATTCTAATATACACTCATTTTGCCCCATTCTTTCTCAAGGATACTTTTATATATCTATTCTCTAGTTCATCATGACAAAAACATTCCAGGGCGTCTTACGAAGATCAAAATGCGTAAATAACTCGGTAGGAATAATCGAGTAGGTAGAATTATTATTATTATTATTATTGTTATTATTATTATTATTATTATTATTATGAAGAAGAAGAAGAAGAAGAAGAAGAAGAATAAGAAAAAGGAAAAGAGCAAAATATGCAAAAATTCTAACAAATCCGTCAGAACTCAGAGGCTACACTAAACACCAACATTAACAATAACAGCAACGTCGTATTCCCCCCTATAAACAGTTTATCTCGCTGACAAGTACCGAGTGGGTACCCAACACAAGTCTCAGAATGTGACCGTAGTGTTTGTTTTCCATTGCTATCGCATTCATCTGACGTTTGAAAGATTTGTTATTTGTATTGAGTGCTTTTGTTTTTCATCAATTTCTACAAATACAATTTCTAATAAAAAAAAATAGTTATGAATTTTGTGTAGATTTTAATTATATTTTCCTTCAAAATTTTTTAAAGATAATATGCCCCTTTTTGCCTTTTAAATTCGTGGGATTAGCTGGATTTAAACAGTGATTATATACAGTATATATATATATATATATATATATAATATATATATATATATATATATATATAGATATATATATATATATATATATATATATATATATATATATTCTCACTGCTTTTCTGTACCTAAAAGAATTCTTGAAAAGTCATTAATCCTCTGGTTCTGCTGAACAAAAAACTCGAATTTAATGTCGATTATAATGACAATTCTTTAACATCACGTACCTGTAAAAACACGAGATCAAATCCAGAACTAATAGCCACTCTCTCTCTCTCTCTCTCTCTCTCTCTCTCTCTCTCTCTCTCTCTCTCTCTCTCTCTCTCTCTCTCTCTCTGCCGGTCTAGATTTTACCTTTTTCTTTTTACCTGCATTTTGTTAATTGACACGTCTTGCCTTCCAGGTAAACTGGGAAGTAGGTGATAAGGTTGGGTAGGGGACAAAGACGGAGGAAATTGGAGAAGGTCGATGAATGTAGGGGAGGACAAGGAGGTTTAATCCTTATTAAACGTCTTTGGTAGGGGAGAGGCTTGTGAGATGGGAGGTAGGGGAATTTCAAAAGAAAGGGAGACCGAGAGAAGGCATACGGAAGGTCATTGATGAAGTAATTTGAGTTTGGACTGTAGGCTATTATAACTAAATGACGAGGGAGGGGAAGTTTGTTGTTCTCATCATGTTTGTTCCACAACTGTTATTCAGGTTGGCTTTCATTTTCTAGGCTCTAATGCTGAAGAACTAATGACAATCAAGCCTTGCGTTATAACATACATAAGTGTTTGTATTTCTTATTAAGTGGTAAAACTACGTACAAAAAAACTACAATATTAACAGCCTTATATCCCCAACAGTCATGCCCCAATCATTCTCTGAACATTATTCGTCTCTGTTCCTCTTTTGTCATCCATGATAAAAAATATTCGAAAACTTCCTTTCATCGATCCAAAACTGTATTCACACTCTGTACTAGCCTCCTGGCTAGTGTGGGGGTAACGTGTTCACTTAGGATTCGCATGGAAGCAGATCGATCCCCGCTCAGGACCGTGAGTTTAAGCTGTTTACTGGGGAGGCCACTGCTGTGGTTGGACACCACAGTGGGGTTTGGGCTTGCCCGCCTGAGCATCTATTCTGATGAAACTGAAACTGAAATCAGACACCTTTAACTTTTACCTTATCTTATTCCGAGATTAATTTCTGGTATTAAGGGCTTTCTGTACATTTACACCCTGCAGAATAACATGCTTCCCTAAACAATTCTTAACGCCAGAGCCTTCCTGTCCCATTAAAAGGCACTTAATGTATTATATTATATATCTGCCTTCAATTGAGTTATATGTGAAAAAAAAATCCAGTTTTTAATTTTGAAAGTCTCAGACTGGCATGTTTTGACCAAACGTTTAGATATTCCTTTGCATTGATAAACACTGTAATGAAGCACCCCGCCTCAATTAGCGTCATCTAATTCAGCTGTAATTATGAGTTTCCAGATACTCTCTTCCGATGAGATACCTCTCTATTTAAAATGTAACTGCATAGCGCCACTTTAAGAACTTTTTAATTACCAGCATCTTTTCATACAGACTTGCATGCTTTGCTGGTGGTACAATATTGTAAAAATCATGAACGTTTATTCGCCTCCAGAATTAACTTGGTTGCTTTTACAATGGTAAATCAAAAGTAATTTTTACGTTCTTTCCTGTTATTCTTGGCTATTATTTGTTATTGTTGTTAGCTTATAACCAAAACTCACAGATAATCACATCGTACAATATATGTGATTTCATATTTCAGTAAACGCAATGAAATGATAGAATTGCCTTTAAGCAGTTTTTTACGTGCAACTCCATATCGTTAGATTTTCAAAGGTATAAATGCTATCTTATCATATAGCCAACTGTAAGGTGTTGTCAGCATATTAATGCAATACAAAAATACAAAAAGGTGAGAAAAGATATAATTAGTTTCGATTACTATAAAGCCATTCCACTAAAAACGACATTCTACGTGGATTAAACAGTGTTGTATAAAGTTAAAAAGTAACTTCGTTCTCTTTTCACACGCATATCTGAATCGGTAAATCATTTATTGTGACAAAGTAAATGACACTGCTAGGATACCATGACGAAGTACATAGTGATTGGTCGGGTCAACACCTAATTTTTATCTCTACTTCCCGTCGGCTTCGAAGTACTCGTATAAGGTCAACAATCCGATAGCATGCTTTGCCCTAAGGGAAAATAATCACCCGCCGCCAAAGAATCTCCAGTTCTTAGTGGAAATCAATGGCCGCCTAATGGATAACGTTGCTGCTCGAAAAGTTTATGCTAGCGTTCATAGTGGACCGTTCGTGTGAGCTACGTTAGTCGTTGTAGAGAAAGGCCTGGTCGCTATATGATCGGTCTCTAGGACATTGTCCTGTCCCTAGCATCTACCACTCAAGAATGACATTTAATATAATCTCTTCCAGAACTTAGCGTTATTGAAATGCTGTAATTTAGCAATTTCTTATAGCATCAATCTGCTTCAAACAGAACTTCAAAAAAAAAAAAAAAAAAAAAAAATCTTCAAGCACAGGTCCGTTTCTGGTAGGCATTAACCTAACTACATTTATCTCTCGAAATCGTACCCGAATATCGTAAAATGATTTAAACCAAAGTTTTCATATGTAGGGTGGTAGTGCCGTCAATGCACCTCAAGCGTTGTGCTTTAGGCATTACTTGAAGGTCTTTGCAGTATCCTTTCGACCCAAAGCTACTCTCACTTCTTAACCTTTTACTATAGCTATCTCTTTTCTTCCTTCGAGCTGTCTAGCCTTTTAAGTTGTTCTTCATATTGCAACTGCTATGTTTTCCCTTTTTGCATAGGGGCACTGAATGGCCTTTCAGGCCTCAGAGTTGGGTCATCTGGCCCAAATTCATAAATCTAGTCCAAGATCTTCAGATAAATATTCGGGAAACACGTAACATTACTATATTTGTTTTGAACATCGACGGTGTTTTTTATATTATTAAAGAAACGTAAACTTAACCATTATTAATATTGCTATTATTATTGCTGTTATTTGAGTAATTCTAGTAATAATATTTATAATTCGAATTATCAGACCTATGAGTTTTAAAATGAAAGACTCTATCGCTTAATGA
>NC_090730.1:144612785-144622785 GCF_036898095.1 Palaemon carinicauda
CCCTGCTTCCTTCTCACTAATCCTTAATCCCCGGGTCTCTTTTATCCTAAATACGAGCCCTGCGTCCTCCCCTAACGGAAAAATCATTCACAGCCTGAGACCAAATTCCGGACAAGTAAGTGCGTAGGTTTGTGTGTTTTCGTTAATGAAAATAAATATGTCCTTAGCTAGATTTGCGTAAAAATATACACATCAATTCAATATTCACATTCTTGGATACGTGTACTTTCTAAGCAATAGAAGTTATTTAAAGAAAAAAATTAGTTATGGTAATCTTGTTTTTTCCTTTCTACATACGTCAGGGGAACGTAAGAAGTAATTAGCCACCTCATAATTAATTTCTCTCTCTCTCTCTCTCTCTCTCTCTCTCTCTCTCTCTCTCTCTCTCTCTCTCTCTCTCTCTCTCTCTCTCTCTCTCTCTCTCATATCTTTGAATCTTAAGGAAGTTTTTAAAAATCTATGGAACAAAGTGAAATATAAACGACTGAATAGAACTAAAGCAAATTCTTGAAACCAATGTCTAAAATCACGATAAATTCCATCTAAGCCATAAAAACGCTTCAGAGTGGAGTTCAAGACTAAATAAAGTCTGATTCAATCTCTTAAGAAATATTAAGTAGTTCAACAAGTGAAGAACAATAATTGATCAAGAACATTGAGTGAATGCACTCATCGTTGGAATACTATGGAATCTTTAAATACCATTTAGCGCGCTCTATACTAGCAAGGTAAAAGCAAGGGGGGACAGTGTGCTTGTTGATATATATGCTTTAAACAATGATAGGCCCGTAAATAGATGGACTTTGACTGTTGATGTAAACCCTGAACTTTCATGTAGTTGTTTATCAACTATGGTAGGTCTCTGCTGTAGGCTCGAACAGGGCATAATGCAAACAACTTCATCCCAGAACCCTGGTGAGAATAAGGTGATTAACTACTTTGAGGTTTATCCTCCAACAGTAGATTGGATATACATGATAATTTCATCGGTAAAATTCGTGATTTTCATTTATTTAGATAAGCCACAAATACCTCTCAATATTGAATTTGCTCTGTCGCGAGATTAGACACGGGAGGAAATTAGTTTTGTATTAAGGATTTCTGGCCCGGCAATGATTCGACCTATTCGAATCTATTTAGAGTCGAGATTGGATTGTCAGTCGGATAGTGTAGGTTATATGTATATATATATATATATATATATATATATATATATATATATATATATATATATATATATATATATATATAATATATGTATATATATATATATTTATATTTATATATTTATATATATATTTATATTTATATATATATATATATATATATATATATATATGTATATATATATATAATGTATAATATATATAATACGATTAGTTAAAAGACAAAAAAATTAAGTTATGAGAAAAGGTATAGATAGGACATTAATGTGTAAAATAATGGTATGATTTAAAAAAAAAAAGTATATATTCTCATAGCACAAAAAAGCACTTTTAGACTGGTGAATATAGTAGCACTATTCAAAATTCTTGGGATAAGGGCCAGAGGAAGACCTAAAATTACTAGCTAGATGATGTGGTAGATATAGATGAATGCGTATACGGGTCCTAAGTCTACTATTGAGCATTTTGTGTATGTTGTGTTGGTGTACTCATTATCTTGAACAGTGGAAGTTTTTAGCACATTGGTTCCATCCTGACTTTGTTAGTTGAGACACAACCGTATAAGTGACTGTTGTCTTGTTTGACTGTGTGGCATCTTCTGTTGAACACTTCATTTCCTTTAAATTAAAAACCTTAATTAGCAAGAAATAAAGCAATTTAACCAGAAGAACGTTTAGAACAGGCAGCGTGAGATAATCTTTCCAAGTCCTCCATTGATGCTCAGGTAACAATTGGTATCCAGCGTCTTAATGGCATTCATAAGTTCATTTCAAAGGTAATCTCCAGCAGAGGAACCCGACACAGTAATTAAGGCCTCGCCTGGTGCCATGCATCACACGGGGGACAGAATAATCAAATGTAACCTGATGTGTTTATTAAGAGTTCAACCTCAGCACTATCTGCTGAGTGCACGATTAATAAATCCGGCCCGTTGCTAGTAATTACAAGGTTTAAAATAGTTGTCTTCTTATCGTTGAGTTATTTTGGGATAGGGCATTATTTTGATTTACTTTAATCTACTTCATAATGAGTGGAAAACTTCCGTATGTGGAGAGAATACAAAGTAGGAAGGGTAATCAGATGATCTCGTAGTAAAATAAGAAATTATAAACAAGAGAAGTACTGAGCAAAATATAGATTCCAGCCTTTGTGGAAATATGTAGCGTGCATATGTTCCTGTTTGCAGCACTTGCAAGAAAGAACGAAGAATCTGAAACAGAACATTACCGAAAAGTGTAAAAAAGGTCGCTTGGAAAGTCCAATTCACGTTAATAGTAAATCCTACATTATTGTACGTATATTGAGAGAGAAGAGAGGAGAGAGAGAGAGAGAGAGAGAGAGAGAGAGGAGAGAGAGAGAGAGAGAGAGAGATTTGTTTAAATTGCTTGGCACTTTTGGAAAGACACGAGGTCTAAGCAACTTTGTCGTCTTTAGTAAATTGAAGAGAGTGAGGTATATATATATATTTGTATGAGCATGCAAATAATTTGCCTCTATTACACTTCGTTGCGTTAAGAGAAAAAAAAAAGAATATGTAAAGAAAACCCTCCCAAAGTGCTTAAGCAACCATATCACTGTCAAAGGTCTTTCGGGACAAAGAACCACTCAAGGGTTATGTCTATTTGGCATCAGTAGCCACGGTACACTTATTCAAAGGGGAACGCCCAGCTCTTGTTTGGAGTACACACACTTGTGCCTTGTCCGCCGGGCAAAGCTTGCACAAACAACCGCGGGCCTTGGAGGAGGGCTAGATTATACCTCCTTGGGAGGAGGAGGAGGGTCATTCTTGGATGGGGTCAGCTTACCCGTTTTCATCCGCCTTTGCTATTAAAGGTGGAGGCTTTTAACCCGATGGATAATAGCTCGTTTTAACTAATTAGTTTTTAGTTTAAACTAAATATACTATTAAGAAAGTCATTTCTTATTATAGTAAGATTTATGCCATATGTTTAGATCTTTGCAAAGGCTAAATGTTCCTGCTGACAATATTGACCATGATTGACGATGTACCTCTGGAAGAATTCATGACATAATGCATTTTTTACATACACAGCTTATTTGATTCAGAATGTATGGTGCAATACACGCACGATTTGCTATCTTGTCTCTCTAGGTTATTGTACTGGATATGTCAGGAGTACATCAGATTAAGGCTTTCAATAAATTAAAAGACCGCAGGTGTGTGAGAAAAAGTGTGTGTGTGTGTGTGTGTGTGTGGTGTGTGTGTACGAACGTATAAGCGTGTCCGGTCCCCCTTGGCTAACTGCACTCGTTGGCTAAATCGGATAGCATTTATTCGAGTCTTCTTTCACATAAGTTTCATTCATTAATGGAGAAGTATGATGTAATTTATTCAGGTAATCTCATAACCATGTATGAAATGTTATCAACTGTTCTTAATCACAAGGTCTTTCCTTTTACTACTGTATTTACCATGGTCGTTGGGTAAGTTCCATTTACCTGAAAGTAGTAATGTCTTTTTCTAATGTTGCAGACCTCAAAAACACCTCCCAGTTCCAATAAATAACACTAAGCTTAAAGTTTACTTTGCGTCTTGGGCTCTAAGCATGTTACACAGTAGGGAAGCCGCCTTTGAAAAGTAAAATAACCTACCGATGCCCTGTGAAACGGTGGTGTGGTTACTGTCCGGGGGGACATGCCTGAGAATGCCTGACATACCAATGGTAAGTGGCAGTATGCATTGGGGCCACTAAATGACTCACTTAAGAAACTTCTTTTCTTTTGTTTCTTGAAGTCACCAATTCTTTGTTCAGAATCTCTCCAATATATTTTCGTTACTTTCACGCTTATGTTAGCTTCGTTTGACTCACTTTTGCCGTAACTGTTTATTTACTCAGGTGTCGTGTTTACTTCTTTTTTGTGTTGATTTTAAAGGTTTTTTTTTTTGTGTATAATTATAAATTCTGATGATCTACCCTTTTCAGCATTTTCATTTATTTCTCAGAACTACTTTGTTCAAGGGATTCTGTATTCATTGGCCTTTTCAAGGTGGTGTTTGAATACAAAGATGTTTTCAAGAGCCAGTCAACATAACTTATGCCGTAGAGATTTCTCGAATTTATGTGCAATCATTCTCTGCCGAATCGAACTGACAAAACAGATTATGTACTCTCACACTTAGCAATTACATAGTTTCAGCTTATATATGAAATTTCATAGTAGTGCCATAACTAAGCGTAACCTTAAAGTAAATTCTTTCATTTGATTTAATTGTTTTTATAGTACAGATTGTTGTGTAGTCCTAAATATATCAGAAATTTTGATGCAAATTTTTTATTACTCCTTTGATGACGTTTTTATTGCTAATTTGAGATTTTTTTTTATGTAAACTTCAAATATTGTTATGAGGACTTCATAATGGTGGCCACTCATGCCTCCTAATGTAACGACCCCCACCCAAGTAAAACCTGGAGAGACAAAGGTTTCCTTACACTACATTTGCCTGAGAGACTCACAAGGTTAACTTTTCAAAGTAATTAATCTTCACCTAGCTCGATACATTTAACAGCTCTCTATCACCTGTTTTGAAAGATAACGAGGAAAATGTTAGTTTTATTTCTGATACCCAATAGAAATAACAGTGACGCCACTGAAGATGACCTTCGGGATCTACGTTACATAAAAAGCACTACGTGAAATAAACCGGGAAAACCCTAGCACTCCTGACGTATATCGTAAATATAAAGTGATATTGAAGAGAAATAATTGATTATGAGAGAGAGAGAGAGAGAGAGAGAGAGAAAGAGAGAGAGAGAGAGAGAGAGATTTATGTGTTATATTTCTTTTATAATATTCATTTGATTTTGAACAGAACAGCAGTGAATAAAACACTCCCCTCCCTGTCTATATCATCTTGCTATACGCGTTTAGAAACTATACTAAATCTCATATCCTTCATATTTCATGTTTATCGATGTTAGAATTTACTACGTTATTGCACCAGCCATTACGTATCAACGGATGTGTATTTCTGGTTCCTATAAACAAGGCAGAATGCAGCTGCTGACCATAACAAATTTTAATTAATTGAAAACTAAATTATAAGACCTTGCTGTTGCTTCTGGAATTCAGATGAGCGCTCTCTCTCTCTCTCTCTCTCTCTCTCTCTCTCTCTCTCTCATCGTCTCGATTAGCCTGTGGGCAAATCCTCCCCACCATCTGTCCTTGAGTAAACAAACTATAAACTTTCGCCATGTTCTTAATTGCTTTGGTGTCGACCTAATAATAATATATTCTTCCTGTCCTGGCCAAGTTACACTAATGGCTGATCCTGCTATCGTTTTACTTTGCAACATTGCATGAAGGATTTTATGCAGACCGAAGGGATATTCTCTCTCTCTCTCTCTCTCTCTCTCTCTCTCTCTCTCTCTCTCTCTCTCTCTCTCTCTCTCTCTCTCTCTGTGTGTTTTTTGTCGTTGAATGTTAATTCTCCGCCTCAACACCTTAGAGCTGTCACTAAGCTAACGACAACAAAAGATGAAGCCGGATGAATTGTCCACGACACCACAATGAAAAGATATCACCAAACTTGATACTTTCTTTAGTAGAAAATAAGAATAAAAGGTGTAAAGTGCGATATAACAAGAGCTTAAAACTCGTGCTTATGTAATTAAATTCTTTTAAATACCTTTTTTTTTATTTTTTTTTTTAAATAATGGTTTGAAAACGCCAATGTTAGCATGATTTTCCTACTCCTACACTGTTAAAAATTTGCCGAAAAAACAGTAAATGCTTGGCAAAATTTATTCCAGGACTTCTACCGTTTTAAAAACGGATATATTAAAAAGTAGTGATATTACGGTCATCAACCAGTAAAAGATGATAACAAAGTAAGGTAAAATTACGGTCGCTTGTATTTTACTGAAATACGCCTGAGAACAGTATATTTTCACGGAGAATTTTCGATTAAAACTACGGGTTTTTAACAGTGTATTATTGAGATATGAAATGCACG
This sequence comes from Palaemon carinicauda, assembly GCF_036898095.1. Classification (NCBI taxonomy): domain Eukaryota; kingdom Metazoa; phylum Arthropoda; class Malacostraca; order Decapoda; family Palaemonidae; genus Palaemon; species Palaemon carinicauda. The sequence continues at coordinate 144,618,927 of NC_090730.1, forward strand.
TTAACGTTATTTTGAGTGTTTTTTTTTTTCATGAATACGCACGTAAAGTCTTTCTTGACGCCAAAAATGCAAATTAGACTTCTAAACTTCCCTTGAAACTTCATGAAAGAACTACGAGTATTGGATAAATTTGGCAATGCTGTATTAGCCACTAAAATCCTCCAATGACTAGATATATATATATATATATATATATATATATATATATATATGTATATATATATATATATATATATATATATATATATATATATATTGTATTTGCTTGGTATATTTCATCGTGTAGTCTCCACGAAACCAACTTATTAAATGAGGGAACTTGCTTTATTAAAAAGTAACATTTGTTATCGGACTTCGACAAGGCAGTCTCCTCTTACCATACATTTTCACGCTCTATATACATTAGTAAAACGGCAGATCGAACGTACTTTGATAACATTACCAATTTCTACCTTCGCATATAACTTCTCTTAAGTCACTTTAACACATCTGAAGATCCCCAGACGTTTGTGGGCATCGCCAGCTAGAGATTGTCATGTCTTGCGTTGTATAGCACAGGAATTTCTATTAACTGGGTCACAAAACCGAGAAGGATCTGACGAATCCCGCCGACACTGAACACAAGTGACGCCAGATTTGTGCGACCGCAATGCGATTTCGAGGCGGATTGCCCTCTGTCACTGCGAAACCAAACTCTCGCATTTCGCTGGTATTACCATGATGATTATATTGCGCTCTTTGAACTAGCATGAACCGAGTGACCGTGAGACGTCTTCTTGTTTTGCAGAATGACATTTCGGAGATGTCTGACTGACGGCAATTGCTAACAGACAATGTTTAATGAATACTATATGGTTAATGCTAGAACCTTCATTACCAGAGCAATATTCAGTGTGACTGATTTGCCAATCACTGGTCTAAAACGTTCCCGAGATTCAAATTGAGCAAATATAGCAAATGGAAAAAAAAAGAATTATTTTTTATAGGTCCCAGTTTCTTTATAATTATCGTTACTGCTGGTATTAGTTCCCCCACTTAGATAATGAAATCTTTTTTTTTTCCTACAGGTTGCTCGTATATGCAAGAGCTCACGCTCGCACAGGACCATTGTGCTGTATTCTTTAACACCAACAAGCTTCGCATAACTGTATTTACGTTCTTAAGATTTACTTCGTGTTTAGGTTTTATTATATGTTTTAACTGGTGGTATTATGACAGGTCTGTATATATATATATATATATATATATAAATATAAATATAAATATAAATATTTATTTATATATAGATTATATATATGTATATATATATACATACATACATATACATATACATATGCATACACACATACATTTGTCATATATATTCTAACTCGGAAAATTAAGTACCTAGCCATTTGATTTAACCAGCCGAAAAAAACCCCCACAAGGTTAAGGGACTTGCCGGGACAGTCAACTTAACCTCGTGCTGAGCATCATAACTATTGTTTGTAGAATAATCGAGTGAGATATTTTTCCCTCAGAGAGAGAGAGAGAGAGAGAGAGAGAGAGAGAGAGAGAGAGAGCTTACACTTCGGTATCTAGAACCCCAATGCCCCTAGGGAGTATCCACCACTGTTTGAATAAATAAACTCTACCACTAATACTACGTGAATAATAAAAAAAAACTTATGAATTGTGTAATTATGTTTCCACCTTGAAACCGAGCACGAATAATCACCAAATTTCCAACAGAAGGAAAACAAAAGTTGACCTTTTGCGTTTCTCTCACGTTCAAGAATGTATAACTTTTAGTAAGGGTAGTATATATATATGTGTATATATATATATATATATATATATATACACACATATATATATTTACATATATATATAATATATATATATACATATATACATATTTACATATATGTATACACACACACACATATATATATATATATATATACTGTATATACATATATATATGCATACACACACACACACACACACATATATATATATATATATATATATATATATGCATATATACATGTTCTTGTATATATATATATGTATGTATGTATGTGCATACATTAAAATCGAGGTACAGGCATACAAGCATCTACGAATGTCTGTAATCCCTTCAACATGACTCCCTCCCCCATCATTGTAGCATCGGGCGATTTACGAAGGGCCATAAACTCTAAAGTAAGCACTCTCTAACTACCACCTTCCACAGCGTTACTTAAGCCGTAAACACAACGTAAGCTACAATATCTCTTTTTACATCTTTCCTCACATTTGTTATGTCAACAAACAAGTTCTTGGTGGTTCTAAGTACGATAACTCCAGCCGTATTCGCACGAGTGTCAAGTTAGTTTCAATCATCATGAGCGCACAAGCGTATTGCTATTGACATATCAGTAGTTCTTCAACACTGTTAATTAATTGAAAAAAAAATTTAATCATCGTATCAATGCTGGCGTTAAGCCATTCAAATTTTTAGTAGAAAGATTTCTCTAAGTAAAAAAAATATATCTTCAGCAATAAAGTGTAGTAATTGAGGAAGGGTATTCTATAACATAAAATGTAGTGGAATGTTTATATTTTCACCCAAATCAGCGCCTCTGTTTTATTTCTTCGGTACAAAGTTCCCAAGATACTTTATGGGGTCTGCTCTTATCGATAGGAAAAAATCTGAAAGACTTACAAGCTTCGAATTCCAACAAATTCTTGATGAAAATAAGAAAATAAATCACGCTAAGACTTTAACTAATAAAAGTGCCTGAATTTACGTATTTATTTTTCCACCATATTCGCAGAGTATCTGATTATAAAAATATAGGAATTTATTTATTTACCTAATTTTGTTTAAGTAATTTCAAGACAATCTCGAATGTTTTGCTGTCGACGGGATCGCCATGTTTATGGGCTCCGCCAAGGATAACGGCAGGTTTTTGTTTACCCTTTCCTTCAAGAATTCGCTCAAGTGTGTGTAGAATAATATAATTTTTTTTTTAACTCTCGGTGACTGCTAGGTATTTTGTCACACTTTGTTGTCTTGCTGAAAATAGGCTGTACTTTTATACTTTATATTATGATTACTATCGAGTTGATATTTTTGCTTATGTAAAAATATATATATATATATATATATATATATATATATATATATACACATATACATACATATACATATACATATATATATACATATACATATACATATATATATATATATATATATATACATATATATATATATATATATATATACTGCATATATGTGTCTATATATATATATATATATATATATACATATATATATTACACCTTTCTCACGTCTGATTACCATTTCCCAGGCACTTGGAGAATATCAAAATTTTAGAATTCTGAATTATTTTTCATCTTACCCATTCTTTAGTAATTTCCTTATAATAAGTTTTCTCCATTCTATCTTTTATTTCCACTCAGCGTTGCCTTCCTTCAATTCCAATTAAAGCTATTTCATGTACAGGGAACTCAAGTTCTAAATGAGTCTCCTCCTAATCTCCGCCATATCTCGAAACTCTTTTCTTAATTAGGGTTAATAGCATGCGAAAATCTCTTACCGGACAGACTAGACAATGTTTTATATAATGTTTCCTAGACCCATTTTCTTTCACACTCTTTATCTCCTAGTTTTCTTTTAATCATAAGAATAATTTAGAATTCAGAAACTACATATATTATCTACGAATAGTATGTCTTAGATTTAGAAGGATACATTTATAGAACTGAATGAGTCTCCTTAATTTTTTTTTTTTAAATTCCTTACCCATTACATGTTTCGCTCCTTGAACAACATTCCAGGCTTAACTTTTTATTGAAAACATGAATA
>NC_090730.1:144627785-144630285 GCF_036898095.1 Palaemon carinicauda
ACACTCATAGCAATATTGAAACCAACCAAACCTTGTGGTTTCAGTGTCTAGGAACACGAGCTCCCTTGGAGCAGAAAGAAAGATTTATGACATACGAGTTTAAATGTTTGTCACTTAGATCTGAATTGAGATTTGGCAAGATCTAAGTGTCATGTGCCTCGACATATTACGCCTGGCGCTGACACAGGTGGAAATTAGATTAAAGAAATGGAAGAAAATGTTTTCGTTTTAAAATCATCATTCATATTACCCTAGAAAAAAAACGTAAACCATTTTAAAAACATAAAATAGCGTCATGTTATTAATGTTTTGAAATTGTATGTGTTTTACGACTTGGGTTGCTTCGAAAGATGACCCAACCAACAATAAGGAATGTTAATGGCATGTCTGCACTGACATCTGATACAAAGTTTTATCAGTTTAAATTTCTTAAAAATGGCTTGATGGTATAGTTTCTTTTCAAGAAATGTTGCTGCTTTTTGTCTCAGAAGAATGAATTAACTACTATAATTTATCAAGTAATATTATCATTATATACGACTTTAAAATGTTTAATGACATGACTTTTAATAAGGAATCTCCCTACTATTTTTATTTTGAAAAAAGGATTCAATGAATATCGCCTTTTCCAAAACTTGAAAAGAAGTTATTTTAAGGTCCGACTCTTTATTAAATAACTTGATTCTTTTTGGGCTTTAACGATTAATTTTTCTATAAAAAAGTTGAATCTACAACACTGTGTACCTTTAGCATAATTGTAAACCATTACTACTTTATTCCTAAGTGTAGTGTTTTCAACATTGAAGATTTGGGTTTTGATAGGAAATTCAAAGTTGAGTTGATGACTTACCTTTTATTTTGAAATCTTATAACTTTGGAATTCATGAATATTAATGAAGAAACCATTCTTTGATATGTAATGTATTATATCAAACACTATTAAAGTATTTAACCAACTATATCTTACTGAAATGTTTTGATAAGATGTGATAATAACCAGCAGGTACAAAATGAAATTACCCCTCTGAATACATATTTGCCCTACTTTTAATATAGTTCTTCTGGATACTTTGAGTAGGACCTTGATATCCTTTGATGTAATAAGAAATATTTCTAGATTACATATCTCGGAAATTATTTTCGACCAAACCTTGGATGTTAGAAGAGCTGAATTGATCGAAACACCATAAGAAACATTAAATCCTTTTTTAGTGGCCATACCTTTGGTAAAGTATTTTACTTATGGATGAATTGTTAATAATTATTATTCCATGAATTTATTTACCTTCAGTGGTGTCTTTGAAAAGGCGCGATGATTTACAGTTTTGTAAAGAATTTTAAAGTATCTTATTTGGAATGTTACATCCTTGGATGATAAGAAAATTTAATTCATAGCCTAAACTTGTAGCAAATAATTTTTCTCACAATATGCTTTGGAATGACCTTGTAACCTAACCTTTAATATTGCGCTCGCTAGGGCGTGTGTTTGTGAGTGTGTGTGTGTGTGTGTGTGTGAGAGAGAGAGAGAGAGAGAGAGAGAGAGAGAGAGAGAGAGAGAGAGAGAGAGAGAGAGAGAATAATTCATAAAGTAATGATAGTTCCAGTCTGACAACACTCAAACCAGATGCAATTCTTAACAGGTTGAAATATTTTGTTCTTGTTGCTTACTATATATGAAACTCATTAAATAACATTGTTCTGAAGTTGGAGCTTAAAATCCAGCAGTATTTAGGGGAAAACGTAGTATAGAACTGCGCGGTTTCAGTACCTAGAAAATTAAAAGTCATATATTGCAGAGCAAATATTGTAGCCCAGGGTAATTTACTCGCTAACTGAAGGACGTTCAGGGACATACAACAGCAGGCTGTCGGTAAGAGAAAGTAAAGAAGAAAAAAAATTGAGTTGGTCTATATGACTTGGGACAGGGAAGGGGCATAGCGTCGTTACATCCACATCCAACTGTAATGCCAAAAACACAGCCACACAACTCAAAAAGAGTGATTTATTCCATATAAAATCGAGTATCTCTTATTCACTCAAAGATATCCCGATGAAAACATACATTTGAACTATATTTAATTGTACATCATCTGCTAAAAAAACTTATTTAAAACGCAATTCTAAAGAGATTATGACTTAGGTTTTTGGGTCAAATTCCCTTGAGATTCTGGTAACACATCTTCGCCCCTACAACAACAGGTGGTTGGCGCAATTAAAATGATGGGCGAGATCTAGGCAATATCAGGGGTCCACACCGGCTTTCCGAATTAAACTCGTTATCTGAACAATGGAGGTTGACGGTAGTCCATCCGAAAATAACATTCGAATAGAGGTCAATGTGTCATTTCTTGTCCATTTGCGATTTGAGAGCAAGTCTTGAAATGATCGAAAACTCGCTACAGTGAAGTATAATTACAATTAATGTAGTTTGAGGATAAGTTTTCTAAATGAAGTATAATTACGTTAATGTAGTGTGAGGATAAGTTTTCTAGATGTATAA
>NC_090730.1:144635285-144647087 GCF_036898095.1 Palaemon carinicauda
GGTATTATGAACAATAAAAGATGAATGGACAAGAGGTGTCAGATCTTCCTTTGAGTGATCGATTACATACCAGGATACGAAAAATTTACCTTAATTTAACCCTTTAGAAACTGTGGATAGATGAAAAAAAGTTGGTTTTACATAGCCAGTAAATAGTATTTGCCTTAAGGAGTCATACGGGATTCCCTTTCTTAGGGCTCTGTGAAATTGGAAATAAAACTTAGAAGCCTCTAATCTTATCATGAAGAATAAACGTATCATTCTTCTAAAGATATTCGAGAATTAGATCTTAAAGGGGCCCATACACGTTCAAAAAAAGCGTCAAAATTTTGCAGCAAAATTTTGATGCAAAATTTGAGTGTGTGTAGGACGTTTTGATGTCAAAAATTTGCTTCGAATCTTTTTATGACACCAAAACGTCCTACACACACTCAAATTTTGCATCAAAATTTTTATATCAACATTTTGATGCAAAATTTTGACGCTTTTTTTGAACGTGTACAGGCTCCTTGAGCAACGCCTCCTCTTCAAGATCTCTTATATAATGCAAGAATCTTATGAGATGCCATTTACAAGAACAGATTAATAAAGTTTCCAGGTATAAACCTGCGAGCGACATGACCTTGCTCGAAGTCTGTCTAAAGTTGTGCTGCTGTTCAGTTATGCAATACTGAACAGCCACGATATACATCTGTCCACCCCTCTCGGTCTGTCCTTATTGTGTGTCAATTTAAATCATGCTGCTTCCGTGTCTCCCCGTGGGTTATTGTCTGTCTTGTTACGTCAATTTGTCTCAATTTAGTTATCTTTGGAGTTGCACTTTTTATTAAAAGGCTATTAACGCCCAACATCTGTTTGCTTTTATTTTGACCCGTTATTCTATTACGACGACATTAATCTTCAGTGCTGTTAATGCCAGTTATTCTCTGCTAATAGACAACCGTTTCTTAATTTTTGTTTGAATTTTCCTTTTGTAAATTTTTAACGGTTTCTTGTTTATTTGAATTTTTCGTCAGGTGCTCAAGGAGAACGGAAGGCCTATTTCAAAAGAAAAAAGAACAATGGTAGATCAGGAAAGAAGCAAAAGTGTCGTAAAATTTACGTTTTGCTTCGTATTTCTAAGAACTTGTCTTATTTTAAAGAAAACATGAATATTGATATGATGATACAAAAAATGAGAGAGAGAGAGAGAGAGAGAGAGAGAGAGAGAGAGAGAGAGAGAGAGAGAGAGAGAGAGAGAGAGAATTGTTTACTGGCTTGGTATGTTTTGCGATTTTTTTGGTACTTTTGTGATGGCAACAAAAAATATAGAATTTTTCCTGGATATTATTCATTTTGTGGAGAGGCACTAGGACAGATGAGTTTACCAAATTCTGAGACTAAACCGGATTCAGATACATATCCAAGATCTAATTTTGTATAGGAGTTGAAGGGTGTCAAGGTGGTGGTAGCTTAGTGAAGACGTTGGTAACTAACAATCTGTTATCCCTGTACTTACCCCTTGCCTACGGGCTGATTATTTCCCCTGAAATTTGAAAACAAAAACACGGCCTTACTGTCTCTGTTAGCTATAGATGGGAATGTGTGAAGGCGATTGCTGGGTACCCAAAGTTTTAGTCTTACAGTCATCAGTAGCCATTGGCTGGGCCCCTTGTTCTCTACTTGAACGGAGAGGGTATGGGGTCTTGTGCTCCAAATTCTATAGATATATTAGGGTAAGGTCTATAGAATATTCCATAGACCTTGTATTGGGGTGCTCATCTTAAACATAATGTATATCGTAAATCTGTAGGACATTGTACAACCACACAATGACCTTCCCCTTACCTCTGTAACCCTTGAGTATCATTTAAACGGGGGAAAATTGTAACATATAAAGGAATTTCCATATTGCTAAGAATAGACTTTAACGTAATTTTTGCTGGGATTGATAAGGGTCCAGATGTACATCTAGGGTATTTTTATTTGAGAGGAGAACGGTTGGCAGAGGTATCAGTATTAGCGTCTTCAAATTTTTCCAAAAAATATTTTGTTTATAATGAAACACTCACGAATCAAAATCAGAGCAATTATAAGCCATGAACAGGAACTGTTTTCTTTTTCAAAATCATGAATATGTGAAAGATAAAATTTTTTGCGTAAACAGAAATAAGGAAGGAGTCTGAAATTTTGCTTTGCTTGCAACGCCTTTGAAGACATAATAAACTAGAGGGGCACTCAGTAGAGCGCAGACCTCCGCAGCGGGAGCTTATTTCTCAACATTTTGCTCGAACTTGACCTTAATATGTGTAATGGATTTTCATGCACTCTAATATGAACCAAGTTTGAAGTATGAGTGACAACGATGTCCAAACTTATGGCCGATTACGTGAACTGGACATTTTGTTTGACCGTGACCTTGACCTTCCAAAATTTAATGATTTCCAGCTTTTTGCATAGTATTTAATCCCTGCAAGTTTCATCTCGATTAAAATTGTGGCCAGGAAGCTTTTCACAAACAAACACAACACAAAAACCAGGGGGGTAAAACATAACCTCCTTCCAACTTCGTCGGCGGAGGTAATAAAACACATCTGGTTCGTAGGGGCTCATGTTGCATTGTCTTTTAAGTTTACCGACTAAATGCCACTATTGAGGAAGAATAAAATGAATTTTTAAAAAGAGAAACCCTCTCTTGAATCGATCATAAAAAGATTTTAAAGGAAATAAGTACTTAGTATTTTTATATAAAAGACCAAGCATGTACACTGGATTTATTTCTAAATAAAATTTCTGCTACAATCATTCTCGAGAAAGATAGACTGGTTTGTATCATCTATACTCGTGGTTCACATGCAAGGATCTCCATTTCGAAGGCGTTGTGGATCAATACAGATAACGACGATACAATAACAGCCAATGACGGTCAATTGACAATTATCCTGTTTACTCGGGCTATCCCTCTCTCACGGTTTTACCCCTTACGGACTTACACCACAGAACACACCGAAGTGCTTTCGTGTCGTTGCCCGTTTTCCTTCGATTAAGAGATCAGTAACTTGACAGATATAATGAACAGTGAAATAGGTGGATCCATATATTCGACTTATGAGTTCACCCCATATTGTTGCATACTGACGCATTTATAAATTTTCTTGTTATCCTTTATCCTTTTTCAATTTTATCAGGGCACTTTGGATGTGGTGGTTGTTGTGGTTGTTTGAAGGCCTCCACGTTGCTCTTTTGCCAATCTCAGTCAACTGTGCAATGTACTCAAGGCCCCCCCCCCCACACACACTCAGGTTCAGATCTTAGATATTGAAAATAATAACTATGAACAATTTTGAAATCCTTGATAAAATACAATTACTAAATGCCAGTTTACTCTCATATTTTTCTTTTATCTATAATTAGAACAATCAAATTACGTATGACATCACTTACGTATTTTCGATCATCTCTTTAAAATTGCGACTGAATTTAACAAAAATAACCATGCGTGCACTCAAAGACAGATTGTTATATACTGTATAATATAAGTAAAGTTAATGCATTAGCAATGAGTCCAATGAATAAATTCACCTTATTATTATAGCAAAACCCTGAAGACAAAAACCAAACCCAATGACTTTCATTAATTAAAAACGTTCTTCTGTCTTTGATAGATAGTAAACTGAACAAGGGAAAGTCGTCGTCATATTTTTTTCGCCAATTTTTATATTTGAAATAGTTTAATTTAAAGATATATTTTCTTGGTACTTGCTATTTACTGTATAATGATAGGCTTCGAGATGTGTCCCATTCTTATAAACATTTGATGTGAATAACTAAACATGTTTTAATTACATTATGGTTTTCAGCATTAAACTAAAATTAAATAAACCCCATTTACTTTGGTCGTTGAATTTTAAAGGCTTTGAAAATCATTATAAATCGTAATATATATAAGATGCAATAAAACATAGATGGAGTCCCTTAAAAGTAACCAACACGAAAATATAAGTGGAAAATATGATTATTTTAAGACTCATGTCGTAAAGTCTCATTTCTTACAATGGGATCTTCGTTTTTAGCGTTCCATTTTTTTTACGAAAATCACTTCTGTCTCCGGGTATCACAAATAGCGATAGCAAAAAACTACTTCCTGGTAAATTAGCACAGATAATTTTGTCTACCATGGTTAAAAGCATTCCACGGACTACCTTCACCTAGCTCGCATCTTTTCTTTGTTGTTAAACTGTACCTAAACAGAGCTAAAGCTGTACCGTTTATTGCATCGAAATCTTACAACAAATTTCTTGTTTCATAATCACCTCATCATCATCACTCACTCGCTTTGTTACCCACCTCTGCCGTCTTCTATCATTTATCTGCTTTTTCTTTTTAATCTAATGTATCATTTGATTTGCCTTCTCCAGTAAATTTCTCAATATTTCCCTTTTATTTCTTATATATAAACGGTTTCCCTTTATGTAGCTTAATTATTCTCTCTCTCTCTCCTCTCTCTCTCTCTCTCTCTCCTCTCTCTCTCTCTCTCTCTCTCTCTCTCTCTCTCTCTCTTCTCGAGAATCTGTTAGCTTTTAATCACTTTTACTGAGTAAAAATCCCCTAGTATGTAGTATAACCAAAACAAGATGGGTACGTCATGTTAATGAAATCACGTTTATAAACAAGAGTCTCCAAGGCTCCACAAAGATAGTGTTTCTGAGATTGTGTTTGTGCGTGTACGTTAAAGGTTTGTTTTATAACTCTGGTTATTTTGGCATGAAAGGACGTAAACATTACAAACGCAAAAATATTCCTCAGTAATTGCCAATTTTCACGAGTTACGCTGATAAAGAAATTCCTCAAATCTCGGTTACGTAATCTTCGAGGTAAAGTAAAAAGATTTCCGGCTAAAAGGTCTCTCTCTCTCTCTCTCTCTCTCTCTCTCTCTCTCTCTCTCTCTCTCTCTCTCTCTCTTTATGTATATGATTCTAATCAGGATTCCCCTTATAAATGCATGATGCAACCACCTAAGGTGAGAAATAACAGCACTCCTTGCAATCACGGGCAATAATTACACGTATCGGTGCTGTAAATAGGCCGCATGTTTTATTACCCTGTTTCTGGTCCTCCCTGCTGAGTCTCTTAACGACCGTGGTCGGAGCCAGGAAGCTATCAGTCAAAAGGCGTTTAACCGACATGCAAAATCATCATTGCTGTCACTCATCTTATGAAACGCTTGCTTATAATGAACCCGACAAGTGGCCCCCTTATAATCGGAATCCATCAAATCAGAAGTTGATTACGGATAATTATATCTCTATTGCGATTGCTCAACCTCTCGGGTTTGAGGCGATACAAATCAGCAAAGTATTACTCTGAAATTTTACAAGCGTGTGGCATTTAATGAGTTTTTACAATACGGAAAGGAGAGAGAGGAGAGAGAGAGAGAGAGAGGAGAGGAGAGAGAGAGAGAGAGAGAGAGAGGAGAGAGAGAGAGAGAGAATTTAGAACATACCATGCAATTCTGTAGTCTTAATGACGATCACCCTTTTATAAATACCAACGATAAAATCGATTTATAGGTGGCACGTGCTTAATCGTATTACTAAACTGCCCTTCTAAAGATCGGGTTATTAGTTCAGATTCAAGTTTTCGTTGCCATTACAGTTTAGTAAGCTTTACACTGCCATTATTATTATTATTATTATTATTATATTATTATTATTATTATTGTTATTATTATTATTTTTATTATTATCTAAACTATTTTTATAATTATTATTATTAGCTAAACTATTTTTATTATAATTATTATTATTATTGTTATTATTATTATTATTGTTATTATTATTATTATTTATTATTATTAGTACTAGCTAAGCTACAACCCTAGTTGAAAATGCAGGATGCTATAAGCCCTAGGGCTCCAGCATGGAAAGTAGCCCAATGAGGAAAGGCAACATATGTACTTTTATACATGAGAAATGATTAGTAAAATATCAAAAGATATTTTAAGATCAGTAATAAGTATAAAAACATTAACTATGAAGAAAGAATGTTTTGACTCGTACTCTGGAATGAAAAGTCGTCGTCTTCCGTTACCGTTCTTGGCAAGACTGAAGTTACCCAAGACGAAGGCTCTCTTGTTTAGATTTACAATCTACCCCTTGTGTGGAGAACCTTGTAGATATATGTCCTTTAAAGGGTGTAAGTGTTATGGATACTTTATTTCCACAAAGTGAAAAAGATTTGTGGGGTTTTGAGTTGTACAAAGCAGATGGCTCGGTGAGGTGAGGGATCTTCTGGTGAGAGGAGGACTAGCTCATGATTAATCTGTTAATTACTGGGTTAAAGGTAATATATTCCGACTCAAATTATAAACTTAACCGAATTAAGGATACCTGAATATGATACAAATGAGTGGAAGAAAACATATGCCACGTAGATGAATGAAAAATGAAAGGAACTTTAGTGTATAAGGAAAGAAACGGATGGGGGAGTGTGAATTTCAAGGCTGGGGTCAAGGGGTCATCAGGGATTGCTCGTTTCTATAGGCATACAAGGAGAAAAAATACCAATAAAGAGAGGGATATCATTTTATTGTGTGTGTTATGAAGTTTTGTTACATGGGAGGAATGGAAGACTGTAGAAAGGGATCTAATAAAGCATAATTCAAATAAGAAGGAAAAGGAAACCGAGAGAAAAAAAAGGTGTTGGGGCAAAATAGCCTAATATACAGTGAAATTGAATGCCTGAGAAGCAGAAGTGAGCAGTAGGCTACAGTTCAGTACGTGGAACAGGGTCGAGTTGCTATTGATGAGTCGTCTGAGGAAGTGTTCAGCACATGGGCTTTTCCTCAATATGAATGAACGAGGCAGACTCTTATCTGGTCTATCTCCAAAGCCATTCCTTATCAGAGGGAAACGGATTACTGATGAATAACCTCATACGGTTTTACCTGTAATCCTATCTAAATAAAAGTATGAGTTTTGAAGGAATTCTATAATACCTAATACCATATGCCCGATTAAAATTAAAACAACTTGGGTAATTTTTCATCAGTTGGTTTAAATCTGCAAATATATCTCAAAAACATCAGGCAAAGAAACAAGTGTGTGTGTGTCTCTCTCTCTCTTTTTAATCTCGCAGTTTGAGTAGACAGGTAATTCTGTTTCCATCCAATTTATATCCTCATCATTTCTTCCGCCATCTCTCCTTATCATTCGCCACACGAGTTGACAAATTGAAGATTATTTTTTTTTTCAGATCACCAGCCAGGATCCCCTCCTTCTCAAACTTATATACTTCATGACCACCCTATCTGTTTCCACGCTCTCTGCAACCGCTATTTATGAACCTCATATACTGAAGAGGATGGTGATGAGGATCTTTTATCATCTGAATAACTCGCATGTGTTTCAACACATTATACAATGACAGTTTAGGAACTTTTCGACGGATTATCAGCAGATGATTCAAAATATTTTTGTTTGTTTGTGGCCCTTAGCGGCTCGCTTTTTTTCGTAAATATGATTTTTTTTTTTTGGGGGGGGGGCGGGTCGGGTGGGGGGAATTCATTCAGTTTAGGAATACCATGCTTGGAACCACTCTTTTTGTCTCAAAGATTTTATTCAAGTTGTATTATGATCGAAGTTTATCGTTCTGATATTACTGCCACCTCTTCCAAACTTTCTCTTCGCCTACTTGACACCTTGACGTAAGATATATTAGGGTGAAACAGACCCCTTATATTTTAATAAATGGGACTGTCATCAAACTTTTTTTTTTCTTACGGTTAAGCAAGGTTTGCGCTTTTAATGGCCCCTTTTTCACCTTTACTCTTAATCAAGAAAAAATATGTCTTGCCTTTTAAGGCCTAAAACTATATAGACTATATTCTGTATTCGAGTATCTTTTGAACAAGTAACTTATATAAACATGTGAGCACTAAAACAAGAGAGCAAAACGAAAAGAGTTCCATTAATAAGATTCCTTGAAGAATCTTTCTTTCCAAAGTGCTTTGATATAGAAGACAGAAGTTCAATCGCACAAGCACAAGCATAACTTATAAAGCTAATTTACGTAGTGCAGACGGCGGTAGGTATATATGTGAGCACATACAACCTTATGAACGTGAACCTAAAACCCTGCATGAAACTCATCTCTCTAGAAACTGTCAGCACTTTAGCTTCTTGTCTCTTCAGTGATCTATGCCAACATTTATGCATACAATCTTCGCAAGCTATCATGTGCTATGGGTAAACGTATAGCCAACGTGAGCACAAGTAATTATGTGTGTGTGTGTGTGTGAGAGAGGAGAGAGAGAGAGAGGAGAGAGAGGAGAGAGAGAGAGAGAGGAGAGAGAGAGAGAGAGAGAGAGAGAGATTATCTCTCACAGATGCCGCACGTTGAGGATTTTTTCACACCGATATATACAAGGCAGACAATGGGTGATATTAAGAGGCCACCTCTCCTGACACCAGGATTGGGTCTTGTGCTTCGAAGGAACAAAAAACATTCTGAGCATCTGCAGGTGCTCGGAAAGATATCGCTTCATTTTTCTCCACGACGCACATTACATTCTGCCCCGAACAATATATTATCTGTCTTTTCTAGGTGGGAGGTCATTCCTATCTGGTACTTTTCTAGGTCTTCTCTTGCACCAATTAGTCTTCGTTGCTTGCTAAAGTCTTGCCTCGTTTTTCTCGCAGCCTTCCGGTTATTTTATGCCGGCTCGTAAGTCGCCATAGGTGGCAGAGAGAGAACAAAGTGACAGGGGGGAAATTGATTTAGAAATTTGAATAAGTAAATAGGCCATTCAGCTTTGCTTGATTCTTCTCTTTCAAGATGGCGGCCCCGATATATTTGAGGATACCTTTGAACATCTGAACAGCGAATTTTTTTTTTTCTGATTTATCATCGCCCAGTCACGGCCATTATAGCATCCCTTATGCGTTATCAGTATAGATGTGGGAAAAAGTGATCGTTAAAATATTCTATATTGAGAAAAATTAATGGCTTTCAATATATGATGATAGTTTTATTTTCCATGCACTCTAAGCAGATAAATTATTATGTATGAAGGAAGATGCGTAAAATTTTTATGCATCTAAAAGTATTTTATATTAATTTATTTTTTGAAAGTAACTATTTGGTATTCCTTGCCATACAGACTTCTAAGGCTTAACTGAAGGTTAAAGAGAGGTTTTCGCTGTCTACACCTTTCTTTCAGGGTATCTCATTGTGAAATCTGACAATATAATTTTATTTGTTCTAATTTTGCGCGAATATTAACAAACTTTACTTCTGAAATCTTTTCTTTTCTAATATCGCTTATTTGTTACACAGCAAAATCTATATATTAAGACCCTCGTTACAAAGTTCTCTCTCTCTCTCTCTCTCCTCTCTCCTCTCTCTCTCCTCTCCTCCTCTCTCTCTCTCTCTCTCTCTCTCCCTCTCTCTCTCTCTCACAGTGATGTCTTAACATCTCTGTATTTTACTCGACACGTGCGCGTCTCGCAAACTTTTTGTTCTCTCCTGGCTTTCTTCATAACTCTTCCTTTCATCTCTTATTTACGACAAAGTTTTTCTCATATTCGGCTGTTTTTCTCTTCTGGTTTATCGGCCTCATATTGCTGCAGATAATTATTTCGAGATGACGATCCTATCAATTATTTTTATAGCAATCATTTCTTTTCGCCAGCTCTTATCTTCCCTTCAGCCCGTAATCCTTCGTTTTGGGTTTTCTTAAGAGGAAGACGCAATAGTCAGGTGGGGGGGGAGGGAAGGGGAAGGACTTCTGGGTGATATTCAGGGAAGGGTAGAGGGCTACAAGGAACCTTAGAATATTCTTTAAATGGGTTTGTGATACACAAAGAAATTTCACTAGCCTCTCTCTCTCTCTCTCTCTCTCAGACTTTTTACAGAATAACTGTAGCATACGGTTTCTGTATTTATCATGAGTTAGTCTCTCTCTCTCTCCCTCTCTCTCTCTCTCCCCTCTCTCTTCCTCTCTCTCTCTCTCTCTCTCTCTCTCTCTCTCTCTCTCTCTTTTTTTTTTACTGAATAGCGCTGTAGCATACGGTTTCTGTATTTATCATGAGTTAGTCCTCTCTCTCTCTCTCTCCTCTCTCTCTCTCTCTCTCTCTCTCTCTCTCTCTCAATATAACGCTTATACAAGGTTCCTGTACTTATCATGACTTACTCTCTCTCTCTCTCTCTCTCTCTCCTCTCTCCCTCTCTCTCCTCTCTCTCTCTCTCTCCCTCTCTCTCTCTCTCTCTCTCTCTCTTTTCCCCCTTTATTACACACCTCCTTGATATTTATGGTATTTACAACTCTCCCATCCATCCATAAGATTACTGAAAATCTCCTAAAGATGCGGTTTATTTTGTTTATAGGTTCGCTGCGTCAACGCTTATTCGAAGGACGTCAAACTTTTTTCGATTTCTTGTCTTGATATATGGAGCTTCGAGCCAAATCCACCGTGGTATCGCGAATTTGCCAGAACTTTTCAAGAGAGAGAGGAGAGGAGGACGAGAGAGAGAGAGAGAGAGGAGAGGAGAGAGAGGAGAGAGAGGAGAGAGAGAGAGGAGAGAGAGAGAGAGAGAGATATGGCACTAATTTTTTTTCCGATTTTTTATTTACATTATATATTTTTTATGATTTACTCATTCTAGTATTTTATTCAGAGTTCAATTTATAGAGATATGGAACTAAATTTCTTTCGATTTTTTTTATTTACATTATATATTTTTTTATGATTTACTCATTCTAATATTTTATTCAAAGATTAATTTATATCTGATTTTATTGAAATTCTTGGAATGTTGGTAATACCATCTTTCATTTAATTATCGTAATAGTTACCTCCAAGTTTTTCGAATTGATTGGGCGTTGAGTCGTTGTAACTAAGTATTAGATATGTTACAAGATCAAAGAGACCGCCATTTTATATAAAAACAAAGTAAATGTTGGCGATATGTGCATGTATATACACGTTACAAAATATTTTGCAGGAATTTAATAGGTTCTATAAACACCAATACTTACCCATATATATATATATATATATATATATATATATATGTATATATATATAGTATATATATATATATATATATATATATATATGTATATATATATATATAGTATATATATATATATATATATTATATATATACATAAATATGTATATATACGTATATATATATGTATATATACAGGTTGGGCTGTGGCACCCTAGCAGTACAGCTGAACTCGGCTGAGTCCCTGGTTAGGCTGGAGGAACGTAGAGAGTAGAGGTCCCCTTTTTGTTTTGTTTCTTGTTGTTGTCGGCTACCCCCCAAAATTGGGGGAAGTGCCTTTGGTATATGTATGTATATATATATATATATATATATATATATATATATATATATATATATATACATATATATATATATATATATATATATATATATATATGTAATATATATATATGTATATATATATATATATATATGTATATATATATATATATGTATATATATATATATATATATATATGTATATATATATATATATATATATATATATATATATATATATATATATATATATATGCTGAAGGGTTAAAAACTAGTCTAGAGATTGCACATGGGAAAGTAAGCCAAACCCACACCCCTGCTCTTTAAGAAAATCATTCGAAAATAGAATAGCTTTTCTTTATAATAAGATTAACATATGACAGTAATTCGTTTCATGTCAAATTTAATTTTCTGCAGAATTATTCATGCACTTGGTAATAATTATATTGAAGCGTCTCTAACTAGTTTAGAAATTATACACGGAAAGTA
>NC_090730.1:144647587-144665087 GCF_036898095.1 Palaemon carinicauda
GAGAGAGAGAGAGAGAGAGAGAGAGAGAGAGAGAGAGAGAGAGAGATATGGCACTAATTTTTTTCCGATTTTTTATTTACATTATATATTTTTTATGATTTACTCATTCTAGTATTTTATTCAGAGTTCAATTTATAGAGATATGGAACTAAATTTCTTTCGATTTTTTTATTTACATTATATATTTTTTATGATTTACTCATTCTAATATTTTATTCAAAGATTAATTTATATCTGATTTTATTGAAATTCTTGGAATGTTGGTAATACCATCTTTCATTTAATTATCGTAATAGTTACCTCCAAGTTTTTCGAATTGATTGGGCGTTGAGTCGTTGTAACTAAGTATTAGATATGTTACAAGATCAAAGAGACCGCCATTTTATATAAAACAAAGTAAATGTTGGCGATATGTGCATGTATATACACGTTACAAAATATTTTGCAGGAATTTAATAGGTTCTATAAACACCAATACTTTACCCATATATATATATATATATATATATATATATATATGTATATATATATAGTATATATATATATATATATATATATATATATGTATATATATATATATAGTATATATATATATATATATATATATATATATACATAAATATGTATATATACGTATATATATATGTATATATACAGGTTGGGCTGTGGCACCCTAGCAGTACCAGCTGAACTCGGCTGAGTCCCTGGTTAGGCTGGAGGAACGTAGAGAGTAGAGGTCCCCTTTTTGTTTTGTTTCTTGTTGTTGTCGGCTACCCCCCAAAATTGGGGGAAGTGCCTTTGGTATATGTATGTATATATATATATATATATATATATATATATATATATATATATATAATATACATATATATATATATATATATATATATATATTATATATGTATATATATATATGTATATATATATATATATATATGTATATATATATATATATGTATATATATATATATATATATATGTATATATATATATATATATATATATATATATATATATATATATATATATATATATATGCTGAAGGGTTAAAAAACTAGTCTAGAGATTGCACATGGGAAAGTAAGCCAAACCCACACCCCTGCTCTTTAAGAAATCATTCGAAAATAGAATAGCTTTTCTTTATAATAAGATTAACATATGACAGTAATTCGTTTCATGTCAAATTTAATTTTCTGCAGAATTATTCATGCACTTGGTAATAATTATATTGAAGCGTCTCTAACTAGTTTAGAAATTATACACGGAAAGTAAGCCAAACTCACACCGCTGCTCTTGAAGAAAATCATTAGAAATAGAATAAATTTTCCCTATAATGACAATAACATATGACTATACTCAGTTTCATGTCAAATTAATTTTCTGCATAATTATTCATGACTTGGTATCTAAATTCTCGCGTCCCGGTTTTTTTTCTTTTTTTTTTCACTAGGTTTGTGCTGGAATTGTGTTTTTTCTTGCTATATGAACATAATTCAGAGATTATTATATTGAAGCGTCTTTAAAAATACATGGTATAGTAAAAATTCATCACAAAATTACATTGGAACTAAAGCGAGTGAATTAAAATAATAGTATCTTGAAATAAAAAAAAATTATATATATATATATATATATATATATATATATATAATCTATATCTATATATCTATATCTATATCTATATATCTATATCTATATCTATATATATATATATATATATATATATAATCTATATCTATATATCTATATATCTATATCTATATTATATATATATATATATATGTATATATATATATATTATATATATATATACATATATATATATATATATATATATATATATATATAT
Source organism: Palaemon carinicauda (assembly GCF_036898095.1). Classification (NCBI taxonomy): domain Eukaryota; kingdom Metazoa; phylum Arthropoda; class Malacostraca; order Decapoda; family Palaemonidae; genus Palaemon; species Palaemon carinicauda. Next base: position 144,649,437 of record NC_090730.1, read on the forward strand.
ATATATATATATATATATATATATATTACACCCTTTACAGCGAGGCTGTGGAAACGTTTTCTTAGTAGCTCGTAAGTAACAAGAGAGGTTGCGATGTTTTTTTTTAATGCTGCATATTGTTGTTTTTATTTTCTGCTGATATTAACAGCCATTAACACTGGTCTATGTTGTTAATCTTATGTGATTCTTCGATTCTCCGTTATAATCATCATCAATTACGTTCTTTTCATTTTCCATACAAGCTTCTTTATTCATTGGTACTTATTTAACAGTTTAAATGTTTTTTTATTCTGTGGTACTTATTTAACAGTTTAAATGTTTTTTTATTCTGTGGTACTTATTTTAACAGTTTAAATGTTTTTATTCTTTGGTACTTATTTAACAGTTTAAATGTTTTTTATTCTTTGGTACTTATTTAACAGTTTAAATGTTTTTTAATCTTTGGTACTTATTTAACAGTTTAAATGTTTTAAAGGCTTGTTGCACTAAACAACAACAAGAGCAGCAGGGTCTGATTCTCCAACGAAAAACGTAACCGAGGCGAAGCAAGTAGTCTGCCTTAGATTCCTCGCGCAGTACGTTTAAGGCAAAGTGAACGACGCCTAAAATGACTCCCATTCATCAACTCTTGGCAAAGAGGGACTTACCAAAATACTCCCTTGCCTTCAAGATGAAGGGGAGGATCGCGAGAAGAGGCGATAAATGGGAAGGTACGAGAGAGTAAGACGGGAGAGAGCCAAAGGGGAGAATGCGAAATATAAAAATATATGAATTTGATATAAAAGTTCACTGTTAATAATACCAATCTGTTGTTATTACTATTAGGAAAAGAAGAAGTAAACCAACAACAGCTACGCATGGAGATGAATCATTATGAGACGCAAAGAAGCGAACTGAAAGAAAACATTTACGATCTGTTCTCGAGATACAAGTTTGTCAACAAATTCATTCTCTCTCTTTTTGCGCTCTTCACGGTGGAGTTCATGGTGTCTACACAAACATTTGCACACTCTCTCTCTCTCTCTCTCTCTCTCTCTCTCTCTCTCTCTCTCTCTCTCTCTCTCCTCTCTCTCTCTCTCCCAAAAGAAAATTGTACAAAACAATCTTTCTGGGATAATGGCATAATTAAGCACCTGCGTAAGATACTGTTACCCGTCTGAGGGGCCCTGCAACGAACTCGCACTTTGTCTCTTATGTGCAAGGGAATTTCCTGCTTACCAGGTGTGTACCGTCATTACTGTTCCCATGACATAACTCTCTGACTGTACGACGAAAGCGAGCCAAAGTTTATTTTCAGAAAAACAATCTAATTTTGCCTCCATCTCAATAATGGGCCACTCAACAAGCAAACGGCGAAAGCCAAGGTGAGCATCTCATTAGAAGAGTTAAGGCTGCTATTTGTATGCTTTCAAACGAGCGGATTTATGCAGCACGTTCTTACCCACAAGAATGAGTCGGTTTAGTACTAGCAGACACCACCCTTCCTCCCATTAGTATCATCCATCAACACATTTTAAATCCCTAAATTTATGTCTTCTGTTAAGCCACCGTTTGCTGAGTTTGTCTCTCGTGACAGGGCAGAGCATCATAAATGAGACGAGTAACTATTCCAGAATACTTAAGAAGGAAAAGACATAATTCAGATGAAGAAAGATTTTGTTGTTTCGATATAATTACGTGTATGGCGGAGACTAATTGTATGACGGATAACACAAATCAAATAGGACAAAAATTGGAAAGAATTTCATATGTACGAATAGATGTTTATATAAAATACTGCTTATTACTAATTGTCTTTGGCTGTTGGTACACTGGAAAGATGTGGCAGTTATGTATTTGCTGTTGAGTGAAACTTTTTTCTTTCTTTCTTTCTTTTTAACGTGGTTAGAAGTTCATCACAGGAAGTTCTCAATCTGACTGTTAAAACTTAAGTTTTTGAACAGTTTTCAACTAGGAATTATAACAACGTTGTATATTTTTCTCAGATCCTATTTAACTCTCATTATTCCTTTATGCCATTTCGTTAGATATGCTGGCCATTAGGAATTTTATATATCTTAAAGAAGTTTTAATGTTTCCCGTTTATAAATCTATGGCGGTGTATGTACAGCCCAAGGTATACAGCATTTCAGTAAATAAATAGAGACAAAAATAGCAGTAGTTCTTATTGAAGATAATGATAAAATCTTTCATATATATATATATATATATATATATATATATATATATATATATATATATATATATATTGATACTTATTTATCAATGTACAGTTAGACACAGGAACTCCTGGCACACCTCACAATGAGGAAGTGTACCCTGTCACACCCTTACTGAGAGTTCCAGTGTATAGTCCCGCAGACCACTGATGCTATCTTTTCCCTACGCTTACCCGTTTGGTTACTCGTCGCGCAGTAAGGATGTGGCAGGGTACATTTCCTCAGAGCGTGCTGTGCCAGGAATTCTGTGTCCAACTGTATATGTATACAATGTAAAATATGAAATTTTTAGGAGTGGAGAGTTCATTCTCTAGCAAAACATACCAACATTTAGAAAAAGGAATCTACAGCGTACAATAGTTATTAGAAACTATATTTGTTTGATAGTTGGAAGAAACGGAGAGATGTAAAGAAAAATTAGTCTAGAAAGTAGTGAATCAGTCACCTCACCTGGGACAACTGCTAGTCATCATCTCCACCTGACGGTCGCGGACACAACAGCGCAGAGAACAACGGTCAGAACCAAATTGCTTTGGCCTCCCGAAGCCGAATTGCGGTGGGTGGCCAAGGAGACGGCCGAGGTGTCTATTTCGTTCGTTTCTTCCTCTTCCTTCTGCAGCTCGTTTTCGTCGTACTGATGGAAGCAAAGGCGCGCCATGTTTTTCTTGATTCCGACGCAGTCGAAATCCTCTGTTCCGTCACAAATGCACGTCTCGAGTTTAGCTGCCTTCTCCTGCCGCTGCAGGATGGAGATGCTGTTGTTGCATTTGTAACCGCATCTGCGTATCACAGAAAAAACAGAGAATCTGATGAGTTGGGGGATTTAATGAAAGTTATGTAGATCCTATGCTTGTTAAGGAATCCCTTGAAGTTTTCTGTTCAGAAACTATATAAATTCATTTGCACAGAACCTCCATTGTCTCCTTTTATTGAAAGTTTTATTCTAGTTCACTCACTAGGAAGTGTAAGATAGTACAAATAAAAATCATAATATCTTTGTAAACCTACGTCAGTTCGTATTGAATGATAAGCAAAACCATCAATTAAGATAAAGAGGGAAAGAAAGTGGCCAATGTGGCGTCATATAGGAACATATTTAAGAACATATTTTTCGGCATCCGATGAAATCTTGCATTGAATTCCGGATGCTGACTTACAATATAACGATGCTGATGATGAATTAGTTTTATAAACAAAAACATTTTTATGTATCGTAAAAGGACGAAATATTAAAAAAAAAGTTATTTACAAGTTAAAATAAGATTAGATACAGGATTCCAATGCAATGCACAATAGGATTTAGATTATGAAAGACGTTGTATCCACGGGAATGATTTAATTACCAGTTTATTCTAGAGTAAATGCTCCCTATATCTTGCACCAGTTTCAGTATGGTGACACTCTTTAAGTCGTAAAGCTACGGAAACTTTGATTTTTTACTATTTCAGTGCCGGATTTCTGAATTGATATGAGAAAGAAAATATTTGTTAGGAATTCAACACCAATTCGCTCAGGTATCAATTCTTACAGGAACTACGATTAACCATATTATTTTTCGATCAGAAAAAGCTGTGGGAAAAAAAAAACACATTAAAACGCTGTACTTACTCTCTGCCTATGAACATCTTCCTGCAGAAGCGGTCGTAATAACTGATAGCTGTGGAGCACTGAGTGTCCGCTGAGCAAATCCAGTGAGCTACGCTGCAGGAGACGACCGAAGAGTCAGAGTTTGCTACGATGACCTCATCCCGACAGACTTCCACTCGTTCTTTAGTCTCCCGACAGTAGTTGTCACTGCACACACACTACGGAGGAGTACATCAAAGGGATTAAGCATTTGGACAGTCATATACGACACCAAAGATACAATGGTCAAGAAAATGGGCAAATGTATAAGTCAATTTAGACAGCCAGATCATAAAATAACAGAAAATAAGAATGGCGATTTTATTAATTTTTCATTTTTGAATAATCAAGTGGAAAAACTATGATGAAAAGTGATCACCAACATAACCATATCTCCACTAAAATTGTAAATTGGAATGGCTGTTGGTGACATCATAGCTAACCAATCCTGTTTCATATTTATCAGCCAGGTAATCATCAGCAGTAAGAAATGTTTCTGAAAATTTAGTCCTTTTTACACTTTAAAGATTTTTTTTGTGAAGCATCATTTTTTTTTTTTTTTTTTTTTTTTTTTTGTATTCTTAATTAAGATGAAATGCACACTCACATCCATGAGCAAGTTGCCTTCTTCCGTGGAGGTGAGAGCGATGAGCGAGTTTTTACAATACTCATCGCAATAATCGATGTTTCCACTCATGAGATCGGCACATCCTAGCATGTAGTTCTGCAGCGCCATCCCGCAGCCGCCGCGTAGGGCGCATTTGATACGGGCTTCTTCACAAGATATATTAGTGGTTGTCGACGACCTGTTGTTCGGTGGACGAGCAGTGGTCGTAACGTTCGTGACGTCGTTGTAATAACGGGTGGGGTCCTCCTTCCCTATGTCCTGAGGGTGGCCGTTCGCACTGTACCCTAAGCCTCCTACGACAGCCATCAGCATGGCTGTCCATACTTGCCGCAACATACCCTACATGGGTGGAGAAAGAGGGAAGAGTTAAGCAGAATAAAAAAACCAGAAGTATTTTAAATTGTTGATGCAATGTCGAAAACCACACATCATATTAATACGAGGATGATTCATCCCATTTATACGCGATTGATCTATGGAATGATGACGATATGGTCGTACAAGCGCAAAAAACAAACAGAAAAAAAAATATTTGTAGTTTGAAGCATAAGTAGAGAAATCTATCCTTGGTGTAGTTCATTGAGTTTGTCTGTACTTTAGAAATAAAATGTTGAGAAAAATTAATGAAGTATCGGGAAATTACCGTGACCCTGGACCTCCAGACTATAACGTTAGACAAATTTGAAGATTGTGTTATTGTTCTCAATAAATTAACTAATGTACAACCGTATTTAAATGAGAGTTAATTCGGTTAAAGGAAGCAGTATCCAAAGTTGTGATGTATCTGTAATTATCGAGGAATATTTATCATAAAGATTGAATGATTGATTACAAGAGTTTGATGAATATATTGAACTTGGTTACTTTTATTACATTTGATATTTTTTTAAAATTATATGATTATTGTATGTAAAGATCCATAGTCGAGACTAGCACCCAGTGTCTTAATTCAGTCCAGTCATGTATGAATAAAGAAAGCTAATTAAAAAGCAAAATGGAGATTAATTTGATCTGCAATACATCGCTTTGTCAAATTTAAGAGATAATGGGATTCGAAACAAACTTTTTACATTTTTTTTTTTTTTTACAATCGTAACTGTTTATAATCGAGTCTGCATATCAGTTATCACTTCTTTATCAAAATCCGAAGGCATAAGTTAGTGTCCAGAACAGGGTAGATGCACCTATATACTCGTATAATTTAATTTTTTTTTTTTAAATTTCCTCCAAGGCAGAATGCATTCGAATTTAAGAAGTGTTTGTGGTTTGATATTTGTTCAACAAGTCATATTCATGTAGACATTCATTCTGTGGCAAAGTCAAGAATGAGCTCTCAGTGCTGAAATCGTCCATACACTGTTAAAAACCCCACAATTTTAATAGGAAATCCCTGTAAAAATATACTGTCCTCAGCCGTATTTCAGTAAAATACAGGAGACCGTAATTTTTACCAAACTTTGATATTATCTTTTACGGTTTATTGACCGTAATATCACTCTTTTACGTCAATATATCCGTTTTAAAACGTTAAATGCCTGGCAAAATTTATTCCAGGATTTTTACCGGTTTTTAATGCAAATTTTTAACAGTAAAATCTTATGCTTCGCAGACAAGGTTTACGGCAACAGCACTCTCCAATAGCATCACGATTCGTCCCTGAAATGTAAGGACTTTTTGCTCCAAAATATCTTTCATTCCCATTCAGTAACATTGTGGTTTTCTTCTCTTCCCTTCTTCCATCATTAACACCATTTCCCCAATTCTCCCGTGTTCCATTTGCTCTAAGATATCAAGTATCCTCAAAACACCAACGAACGTTTTCTTTGTATTAGCTTTTTTTTTTCAACCTTTTCACTATTCACACTCATCATTGATGAACAAATAATTCATTTCAACAAGGTCAACCTTAATTCCTTCATTACAATTTAATACCCGTATGTCATTTCCACAAAGGAGAAGTCATTAAAATTATAATTATAAAAATTATAGCATTGGATTCTATTAAAAATTTTCCTCTCTCTCTCTCTGTCTCTCTCTCTCTCTCTCTCTCTCTCTCTCTCTCTCTCTCTCTCTCTCTCTCTCTCTCTCTCTCTCTCTCAAAAATATGCAAATACGCAGCATTGTCCCCGCTACCTTTTATTTTATGAATGACCTCTTCCCTCGTCAAACCGTTCTCAATTGTACATAACCTTTGCTCATCTTTCAGGTTTTCATTTACCTGTTTGAACGTATTGTTGCTTAAATTTACCTTTACAACAAACTCTTGAGTCTTCCACCAGACTCTTTTAACTTCCATTTTCTGTCAATGATTAACCAAAATCAAATATCTGTAATCATCATCTGGTACTCATTCCACTCACATGCTCCGTTGTATCTCACAAATTTTTAACTAGATCTGCCGTTTCTTTTGAGTTCTCTTCTCAGTCAAATCACGAAAATATTAAAGGGGAGGTTCATGACAAATATCCTACCATGATAGAAATATGAAATACTTATATGCATATGAATATGAAACAGTCTTTGGCAAGAAAATGTGAAATATATAGTTTTTTAATTTGAGCTGCCCAACTAGTGGAGGTGACCGAACAGACACAGATATGGTAAAATCCATATCCAAGTACATGCTTAGATTTAAGGCCACACCAAGTGACACCAATGACGAAACGGATATGATCCAAGGACAAAATTATCATATGTTTTGACAGCAATGACAGTAGGCAGTATTTTTTCAATTTAATTTTGCTAGATTATGCAAGACAAAGTGGCATAGAGGACACTGATAACACTACTTTGTCTTCCGTTGAATTACTATTGCAACGGTAATTGAAGAGAGGTATATCAACAGTACGCAGATTTAAGTAGCAATCTACTGTCATTTTTGCAAACTTCTGTTGGAAAAATCACAGCAATGGCCTGGATTGTGTATAACCCCTGTTACAGTATTTGCATTATCAGTCATAGTGTATATTTATTATCTCGTGGTATAATGGTCACTGGCACAAATTATTGAATGTCTTGGTGTATAAGACGGATTTTGGATCTTATTCTTTTTATCCAAATACACTAAAGTTATTGTCTTTCGGAGAAGCTGAATTGATAGCAAGACCATATTAAGATAATGACGTATTGTAAACCTGATACCGTAGAATAACAGCAAAGCAAGCGAAGCTGAGGCATACACTGACAATACTTAATTTAGTTGATATTTATTCCCGATACTTTAACTTTTAAGCCTTTTTAAAGATATTTTTCAACAGCATTGTTATTTGTGTTGCACGGTATAACAAAAGTTTTAAAAATATTAAGAATATCCAAATGCGTTGTAGGTTTCTTGAATTTATGCAACTTTATGGAACATTTGTTTAGCAGGGTACCCCATAATCTCTAACAAAAACTCATGCGATATATAACCGACACTATAATTTTGAGCCAGATAAGAATATTTTATTACAAGTGTAACTATAAAGTAAAATATAGACTTAAAGTATGCACATTATTTTCTTTGTTTACACAAGCCACTTCATGGGGGAGCTAGCAGTAACATACTAAGTCTCAGAAGTGATCGAATATGGTGATACGAGATAACATTTAAGAACTACACATGGAATCAAGAACATTGTCTTACTATTGTTTTATAGCTAAATGTGCGATAAAGTTCACTGAGTAACTATGGATACTGCATACATTTGTCTCAAAGCACCTTTGCAACAAACCTATCACTCTCATGTATAGATATTTAAATGCATGATTAGACTTTACCAAAGAAGCTTCCTGATTGCTTTACTCTGTGCAACTAAAACAGATCTACAGCAGTCTTTACAGTACATTGCATCGCTTTCATTTATATAAAAGATTATATTTAAGTTCATGTGCGTTAAATGTAGTTTTTTCTCTATTCCGTAATTTATCATTAGTGTGTTTTCCTTAATTAACTAAACCATTTTAGGCCCATTACAATTCTTAGTTATTTCCTCTATCACCTTTTCGTTACACAAAAGAACACTCACTGTCCACATTGATTTATTTGGAACCTTTCCCTCATCTAAATTTACTTTACACACATTGGTCAGACAGCCAATTGCATATTCTTAAGGCTTTGGACGGGATATGTTCTAAGGCTTTGAATGAGATATGTTCCATGTTCTAATTGCTCCTGGATGTATTATACGCCCCCTGAACTACATCTAATTTCCTTAGTTGGTACTGACAATTCGATGAACAATTTTTATACTTTAATACCAAGAAAGGTGCCAAAACTTGCATTATATCATTTATCTGAATCTTAAAGTGGTAAAAATGTGATTGCCCTTGTTTAAAGAGGGTCATCCTCATGTAGAGACATAATTTCCCATTAAGGGGCTCAAAACCCTCAAACAAGAATTTCTTTGTTCTTAGGCATGGTCTGTAATACCCTAAGCCGCCAAAGGTACTAAAGAGACCACCGCTTGGGCAGTTTAGCCAGATAAAACCGCAGTAAAAGTCACTTGTAATTTGCCTAATCTAATTTGTATTAATGCATGTATCTTTCTCTTTCCCTTAGCGTGGTGAAATTGTTTGTGTAATGCCATGATCAGCAAATCTGTACTAGTCAGGGCCACCCATACTAGGTAGGTTTGCTGTGAGCGATCAGGCTAATATCTCCCACCATCACTAATCCGCACTGACTAGAGTGGTGATAAATACTGGACACACCCCAGGCATAAATAAGGACATATATGAGACCATTGTCCTGCAGTGGACTAGAAACGGCGGCATTTGTCGTTGTTATATATATATATATATATATATATATATATATATATATGCACACTCATATATATATTATATAAATATATATATGTATGAATATATATATGTGTATATATATATATATATATATATATGTATATATATATATATATATATATATATATATATATATATATATATATATATCTTGTTGTCAACGCCTACAAGTATGTTACCCGATAAAACAACGTACTCCTGTAGTTTATTACTAGCCTTGGTTTCGAAGTCGAACACGCACTGAAATCTCTGCGAAGATAATGAAGCGGTTACCAGGTATCTTGAACCTCCAATACTTGCAAGATGCCATTTCTTTTCTCAATTGTATTTTTAATTTCTAAAGACGTTTAGCTTGATGTTTGTTTATTGGACATAGTGAGCTATCGTGCATCATCATACATTAAAGTTTCAGATATATTGAATGTAAAATGATACTTCCAGAACAAACATTAGGAATATAAACTTAACGGATGTCTTGAAATACGAAACTTGGCACCACTGTTCTGACGTTTCGAACCCCCATAAATATAGTTCGCTCTCCAGTTCGAACTTCTCCATCTATTTTCATGACGGCTGTTTTGTGAACGAAAACTTCAGCCACTATGAAACAACCAAAAAAACATAATTGCTATATGTTACGGGTTGCATTTCATCACGTTCATACCTTAGCCATGCACCCAAGTTATATCGAGCCATGTATAGTCATTTTAATCAGGGTTGCTACGTTGGCCTTTTTTTCCAGGCCAAAAAAAACTCAAATTTCGCCTTTATTTAATTGATTGGCCTTTAGTAATATCATGAAAAGAGGCGGACCTTGATTACTATATATTTGGCCTTTTAAAGCTGCAGAATTAAAATTTGGCCTTTTCTCTTTTACAAATCCTGGCAACCCTGATTTTAATAGGTTTCTCTATTTGAACGTTGTTTAGGATGTTAATGATCGTTTGCTTTGTTCCTTTAGTATGTGTGCGTATGAATGGTAAATAATACCAGCATTGTTAATAGTGCCTGGTAGACTTGGCGCATAAAGTAGTCTTCACTTTTCTTTTTCATGGACATTCACCGTTTTTTTATCATGAAACAATTAAACAAGAGTTAGCATCAATAAGTTAATGGAAAGTCCAATTTACCATATTTACTTTATATCCGTAAAGCTGGTCGACATCAAATAATTACATACACATATTAAACATTTGAATTATTCTCTCTCTCTCTCTCTCTCTCTCTCTCTCTCTCTCTCTCTCTCTCTCTCTCTCTCTCTCTCTCTCTCTCTCTCTCTCTCCCTAAAAATGAATAATTATCGAAATAGGAAAATTAAATTCTAGCACAATAAACTTAAGCTGTACATCTATAGACTTCAATGCGTTAACTATGACTGAATTTCTTTGAATTTATGAGATTCAAGGTAAAAAGGACAAGCAATGGGGTAATCTAAATTATTCAGGTCTTTAAAACTTGTAGGGATATTTATGTTACAAGACGATAATTCAAGTCGAGCTAAAAATAATAAGAAAGTAATTGATATTTTCATCAAAACAGCGTTGATTCATCAATACTATAATCGTCGTCGAGGATTTAATTGTTTATGGGATAAACCCTTGAATTAACACACATACACACACACAAACACACATATATATACACCTAAGTATTACATCGCAAATTGCATACGCTGTCACGGCACTAATGATTAGATACAGAATTGGTTTTTACCATGAATCGGCAAATTTTCATATTTGAAATTTTTATTTCTTCACAAGCTACATGCGCGCACACCTCAAACAGACAGGTGCGCCCATACACACACATATATACATACACAACACACACACACACATATATATGTATATATATATATATATATATATATATATATATATATATATATATATATATATACATATATTTAGTGTGTGTGTGCATGCGCAAAATACAGGTAGTTGCTAAGGCAAGTTTATAAGATTTAAAATCGAGTTAGGGAAAAAAAAAGAAAATAAAACTTCCAAAGAGTTGTGGCCCAAGAACATGCCATTCCACATCAGGATATGCAAATTGTACGAATGTGTTAATGGTCGCGTTAAACTTTTATTTCTTGTGAAAGCTTGCAAAAATTTACATTCAACTTTATCCTTTTCAAATGCTCGTGGTATTTGTTGTTTGAACCTATACTGTTCGTAACGTTAACTCATGTATTTGTGTGTGAATGTTTGTGCATCCTTACATCCTTGTAGTAAGTGCGTTTGTTCGATGTATGATAAGCTTTGTTTTCTTTGGTGGGCGTAAGAGAATTGTGTGTGCACCTGTGCGTGAACTGTTTTCCTTCTTCCCATTAATTCAAATCAGCCGTGTCGCCGCTGATAGAATTATCACCCTAGATATCATGAAGAATGGGACATCTCTTCAGGCTTGTCTTTAACAACGTCCCGATAGATTGATTATCCGACCTTTTGGTGGCAAACTTAGTATGCGATGTTGGCTCTTCCCAGGGAAGCTGAACTATTATGGTCCTTTTCAGGGGCTGTTTGGTTTGCTTTTAAGTTTTCATTTTACCAGTTAAGCTTCTTAAATTACTTTAAATGGGTTGTTTCTTATGACAAGAATAATAGGCCGTCACTTACACATTAAAGAACAGAAACAGTAGGTTTCGTGAACGTAAAACCTGGCTCTTCCTAGGGAAGCTGAACTATGGTCCTTTTCAGGGGCTGTTTGTTTTGCTTTTAAATTTTAATTTTACCAGTTAAGATTCTTAAATTACTTTAAATAGGTTGTTTCTTATGACAAGAATAATAGGCAGTCAATTACACATTAAAGAACAGAACCAGGTTTCGTGAACGTAAAACCTGACAAATAAGCTTCAGGTACTTATACATGCCTTGATGTAACCAGTACGCACAATCCCCCTACCTTCTTTGGAATCCCCCAGCCACTATTTGGTCCCAATCCCCCAACAGTATTTATTAAAACAGATAACACTCTATCTGATTTACACCTTCTTTCACCTTATTTGCCTCCAACGATTCTTTTTCGTTTCTATTTAAGGAAACCGGTTCAAGAAAAATTTGGACCCTATGACTACACTGCATAAGAGCTATCCGTTGGCCTTTCCAAAACAAGTTCGTGATAACGTATTCAACTCTAAATGCCAATCAATATAGAGATGCTAATCGGCTTCGACAAATGCTTCTATACAGATAGAAACTTCAGGGTTTTTACATCACTGAAGTGCTAAATAGATAGATTTACAAGTCTGCTAGAAATGGAGACAACCCTCTCTCTCTCTCTCTCTCTCTCTCTCTCTCTCTCTCTCTCTCTCTCTCTCTCTCTCTCTCTCTCTCTCTCTCTCTCTCTAAGACTGCTGCGAATTCAGAATCGCATAGAAAAATTAAATGGCACTGTAAACCCCTAGGCAAGGAGAACATCCGCCTCCTATTGTGACTCCTCCGTGGAGCTCTATCTCAATGGATACAGAATTCCCTTCCCCCCAAAAAATCCTTTCTATCATCCTCACTGGAGCTCGCCCAATCCCCTCCCCTTCACTCCCGACGATCTTAGAAAGCCAATACCCTTTACCAATCCTCCTCCCTCACCAAATTCCTCCGGTATTTCCCAATTTTCCTAGTTCTGCCCAGTTACGTGGTACTTTACTCCCTCTCATATCCACTCCTACTGGCAGAGGAAAATCTCTTCATAATTTGATAGCATTCAACACCCCCCTCTCTATTCGAAGTCACACCCCTTGTACCTAATCAGGGGATAGGAATATTTGTACCTTCTTTACGAAAGGATATAGGCTCATCAGAGCAACGAGCCATGAAGGAAGCTCTTAATCTAAATATCTAGATCCTTGCTTTCGAGTCGTGGCTTCTATGGCCATGTCACCTTTGGTTAGCAAGCAGCGAAAGCAGCAGGGGTGTTTTTTTTTTTATTCTGGAATTTTCTTCGTTAATGGGATTTTTCTCGTGTAGTTACACGAAAATTTGCAGATCGTCTGAATTTGTTTCATTTAATATCTTACCACAAATCATGTAATCATTCCTTTTTCATATTTCATTATACACAAATTTTTTCTCTCGTCTATTATTAAGTCTCTACATACGCATATATTTATATATATATATATATTTATATATATATATATATATATATATATATATATATATATGTGTGTATATATATATATATATATATATATATATATATATATATATATATATATATATATACACATATATATATATATGTATATATATATATATGTGTGTGTGTGTGTGTGTATGTATGTATGTATACAGTATATTTACTTACAGGCTGGTTTTTTTGCATTTATTTAAAGATTGATATGCCTATTTAAAAATGGACAGCATTTTAATATCTAGGAACTAGTACCAAAAGAAACTCAAAATAAATACCTTTCAGTGAAGATGACCTTTACAACCAAAAAAGAGGAACTTCAGTCAAAGTACACGATTTACACTATTTTGTTTATGCCACGCACGATTAGATTGTACTCAGAAGACGAAAATCAAAATGTTTAACTCAAACATTAAAAGTACCAATGAGTATTGCTCTTACTAAACACTTTGTTCATTTTTGTAACGTCATCGTTAATGAAAGTTTTTTTTTTTATCTTGTGTTTCTTTAAGTATGATCTTCGAAGGTACTGAAATTCAGTCTATTTTCATCTTGGCCAATTTAATCTAAAAAGATGGGTGTGGGGAATTATAGATATATATGAAAATATATATTGAATATGGCTGTCAGTGTGTCAACAAAAAGGACGGTGTGCGTGCGGAAGATGACTAACCTCAGAACATGAGTTTCTTGCGAAACCTTTTGATGACAGTAGTCATAAGAAATTTCCCGATTTCCAAAGCTATGTCATATGCATTCATCATGGTACGTAGTAGAATGTAATTTATATTATGGTAAATATGATTAGAAGGGGCATATTATTCTCTTTACTGATGAAACAAATAGCCTTTTTTATGAATCATCCCTTATCTTTACAAATCCATATAACTTGGACATCGGTGAATTGAACCTTCTGTATTGTACATGAAAATTTCATGGGAAAGTTTCAAAAGCTGTAATTTGGTTGTGTTCACACCTATTGACCTTCCGTTTTGATTTACAATTCTACAATGATACAACTATTTTTCTGCAAATACTCTGGTACACTCATAGATTGATAAAATGCTGTAAAAGTAGTTAGTTTACTACATATAGAATATGCTTAATAACCAGTTGCATGGATGACATTATGAGAGATTTGCTTTCCTTATAAAGTCAAGAGGAGCTGAATAATTACCTTCTGTAGGTTCTGGACCTATTATTATTTATGTTTGATCATCTAATACTAGATTCTCTCGATCATATGTCTTCCGTATGTTATTGTCTTTGGTCGTTAAAATTCAATCCATCAAACACCCACGCTTGGTAACTAGTGCTTCTGGTGCTTAGGTTAGCTGGGCCCCTGAGATCAGGAATCCCCTCTGAACGAAGTCTTTGTTTGATCAAATGTTTTGGCGAAGTAAATCCTGCAAACATTATCAAGCTTTTTCAAAACTCGATAGGGTACAAAACACGCGTAATTCCCTCAAATCTTGGTTGATCCTGGTGGATATCAAGGATCTTATCTAACTCTTTATTTTCAGCCTAATGTACTGATTGTTTGATGCAATGCAATACAGGTTATGGATTCCTATTTAAATATGTTTGTCAGTAAATTTGTAACTTGCCCTTCTTGATTTCGTAGATTTACAATATTGTATAGTGTTCGTTCCCAAGTTAGTTTGCACTGGTTTCATCGCTTTGATTATATTTTTGAGTAATTAAGCGGCACTCCTTAAGTGGTTTCCTTTAACTCTAGTTCATAGGATGTGGAGCCTTTACGTGCGAATAATGATCTATGCAAGACTGATTTAGTTGACTGGTGGTAGCTCAGCGGGATTATCGACGGCTTGCATTCTATGGTCCCATGTTCAAGTCTCAGTTACTCTGTGATAGAGTGTCCCTGGCACCCGACCTTGCAATTCATCTGAGCAAAGTATGGAGGATTTACGTGAAGCCAAAATGTCTACTAGCTGAGATATCAGCAGCTTTCGCCTTGTACCATCAAGCCTCGCTTAAGTTTGGCGTGGGCATTGATGGCATGTTTTAGTTTGAAAACATTGCCATGTCCCATAACTCTGAATGCTCTTTGAAGGCCTTTAAACGTTTAAACCCATATGATGACAGTTACTGAACCTTTATTCTGATTCTTCCTATATAAATTGCCCTTTTTATGGCGTCGTTGATACTGATTATACCCCGCTGAATTCATAGTAAGTTTGTGGAACAATCACAAGCACTTCTTTCTTCAACCTGCGATCTACAAAACCTGACAAACCATTA
>NC_090730.1:144677587-144690087 GCF_036898095.1 Palaemon carinicauda
AATCATTCAATGTTAGGCATGGGACTACTTGATACAGTACATGGATCACGTTTGGTAGGTTTAAGCTCACTCTCTGCTCGCTGCCCGTCCAGCAGTATTTGCTGTGGTTAAGAAAAAGATTGCGTGGCTAGCGATCTCACCCCAAAAAGAACTGCTGAGAAACCGGAAATCTGTATCCTTCCGAAGGTGCCAGTCCCTCCAAATTTGTATATAAAGTTATATATAATTTTTAGCATTTATTACTTTTAACATTTATTATATTGGTGTTTTCATACGGTAACTACATTTGGAAATCTATATTTAGCTTGAGAACGTCAATTATAAATACCAGTGTGTTGTTTGTAAAATGTCGAAAATGGAGTTCATGGCAAAGTAATTTTTATTCGCTTGCAACACCGGAGTCTTAAGTTCAGTTACAATGAAAATAAGTTTAGCACTCCCCCGCCCCGTCCCCCGACATGGCAAGCTAAACGTTATTATCCAAATTATAAAAATGCGAGTTCTATTTTCTATAAGTAAAGGTAACAATTGTGGGATTATGACTGTAAAGCCAAAAATAGGACAAAAATGCATGACGTTGAAATATTTGAAAAATAATGATACTTGTTTCATTTAAATTTGATAGATTTTGAAACCTATAATGGTAGACATTTAATATTCAATCCATGCAGAGGCCAAGTATCATTTGCAGTACTGCAGTCTATTTGTGAATAAAAATAAACTAGTATGGTTATCTAAAGAATTGGGTGACCTGAATGAAGTATAAAATAGCAAAGATATTCTTCTTACCATCATAAAGGGGAAACACATTTGTGTTCAGGCTCACACAAAAAAACTTGCGATGAGATTACTAGCTAGGCCTATTTCCCATAGGTAAAAGAGTTTGACGACTATTTAGGACGACAATGAAAATTTGGAACACACTGATAATGAATGTAGTCTTTGTGATAATTTTAAAATCCAGAGCGTTGGTCAAGATTTGTGTTTCGTATAAATAAAGACATTACCACTCAAGCATTATGGTCCAGCCTAAGATTCCTCAATCCCACACACTAGTCTACAAGAAACTTCCTGTTATTTCGTGAAGCAAGGTATTCGATAAATTACTGAAAAGTTCTCATGCTTTGAACAATTATATCAATATTTATCTTGTACATCAATGGTTGGTAGTTGTCTTCAAAGTAAGTCATATAATTCATAAAGGGTCTCAAACCCGAATATTCACCACTAAGAAATTTAGGTATCTATATACTCCTTAAGTATATTCACCTGCAGTTACCGGTATAACTGGAGGAAACAAATTATAATCTTAACTTGCAGTGACAACATTAATGGTTTGAGAATTATATGATAGATAGAATTTAGGAGCATTGCTAGGTATTGCCTACGAACCAGTCATGCATTCTCATTGCTTATTGTCACCTTGCTGGATTTATACGTAGTGCTATGGGGGTAAATTAGTTGTGTAACTAAGCGCATTCCGCTGCCATCAGTAGGTTATGTTTATATTAAAATTAATATGTAAGACCAAGTGGCTATAGTTATGAAATTACACATAGAATGAATAAGTGCTTTCGATTCAACATTTTCACTTGTATATTTATAGAATTTGGTTTATAATCTTAATATAAGTAGGTTAAAAAAGTGAAAAGGCTTAAGATGAAATATTAACAAGCTCATGTTATGATCCCTAAAATTTTAGAATATATTAGTTTAAATGTACTTCGTTTTGGTGTCTACTTATTCGTTGTTCGGAGTAAGTATATTTGCAGTAGTTTTCAACCATTGATGTTTTTGTTTTCATTGAGAAAGTTGAGGTCAGTAAAATATGACCCCTTTTAAAAGACCTAATAATTTGGCATATATGATTGTAGTATCTTAATGAATGAATGCCTTCAAGAGTTTGCACGTTATGTATGTTTAATGACAAGCATTTTCTCAAATTAAAAGTTGTCTATTTACTTTGTTTATTTTCGACATCGGTGACAATAACTTTGGTTCCAGCACTGTCAGATTAATATAAATCAATTGACCAAACGTTAAAGAGTATTTTAGGAGAAACTTTTCAAGTAAGTTTTGGAGCTAAAATATTAGAAATTCTATTAGCAGCGTGCCATGATCTTCATAGAAGTGAAATCATCGCTTTTTAATTTCTGATTGCGATTGTCTCAACGCCACCATCTCCTTTTATTCGATTTAGTAACATAAAGGCTAAAAGCCTAATCTTAGTAACTTAAACTTATACTTGCTGAAAATATGCATGTTATGATATACCTATTAACCAATAGAAAATTTAATGCGATCTAATTAAAATTTTCGAACATCTTGATTTTGGGCTAAATTAGTCATGAGAATATTCGGCAAAGATAAAAGCAAATCTAAAATTAGTAGCTACAATTACGGCACGAAAAATTTAACCATTACCCTTACAGTACTTTGTTTAATTAAATATGATAATCACTAAAAAAAAAACATTGCAAAAACCTTAAAAACTATAGCAGCCATTTTTTTTACACAAATAAAGTGTTTTGAAAACGAATGAATAATATCTGGGAATCGACCTGTTCGTCCCATCCGACAGAAGACGTCAGAACGACTTTATTCAGGGCAAGAATGGAACATGTGCAGTACATGTCAAGTAAGAACATCACTATGCAATTAGGTTCCAGAATCATAGATTATTGAGGCGCTCTAATTGCATGGCCTTGCAAAATGCAATAGCGCCTAAATTCTCGTTCTCTTGGGAAGGGGGGAATGATTTTTGGGTAGAGATTTTACTAATGTTCATTGATATATATATATATATATATATATATATATATATATATATATATATATATATATATACATACATATATATACTGTATATATATATATATATATATATATATGTGTGTGTGTGTATATATATATATATATATATATATATATATATATATATATATATATATATATATATAAGGATTGATAGATAGATAGTTATAAATGTGACTATGGTTTAATATCGACAAGAAATTCATTTTTAACAAATAATTCTAATTTTGGGGGAAAAAATATTAATAATAGAAAAGCTCCTTATTTAATAAAAAAGGGTACGAAAATATACTACAGTGTTATATTTGAGGTTAGTAAAATTGTATTTTAGCGTATGGCATGACCAGTTTTTTTTTTTTTTTCATTTCAAAATTAATCACGAAAATATCTTTGAAACTTTATGTTTATCTTTTATTTAAAGGAATTATTATTGTTTTCTTCTCACTGAAAAGTTCCTTAATTAATCTTTACCATTTTAATGAATCTTAGTTTATTACTATCAGTTTGTACCATAAAATCACATTGCGGTGTTTTATCATATCATACATACATCCCTCGTAAATATGAAATAAGTATTTTATTGTTTCACACAAAAAGTTTACTATAATATGAAATATTCCATATTCTACTATAGCATTCAAGGTATACGCTTATTACCACAAAAGAATATATAGACTATGGTAAACCCCCAAAAATAGACTGAAAAGGTCATGCACTCTGAATAGAGTGAAGCCTTAATAACTTACGGTCAGCTATAAATCTTCTCAGAAAACACACTCTTAGTTTCTTGCAAATGAGCCCATATTATGTTGGGCAGCTGTTATCTTTTGGTGGACGCCTTTCTCATCCTCATAGCATTCCTTGGAAGACGCTATGACGACGATAGATGATCAGAGAAAAGAAAAAAAAAATTCACTATGTCGTGTTTGTCTCTAGTCTGTGGAGGAAGGCATCTTGGTCTGTCGGTGAAGGGTATAGTTCGTCTGAAAGGGATTCGTTTAGCTTCCTCCAACGGATTTAGACCAATTCTCACAAAAGCACAAACAACAACTGGTCGCGTACACACATTCTTACCCACGATTCCTTCACAACTGAGATTAAGATGTGTAGATCGTAAGCAACCTCACTCATTCCCGTCAGCCCGATTAACACCAGCCGGCAATTTAGCCTTTTTATTTCATCCATGAGCGGCAAATTTAAATCTCTTTGATTGCACTGAATTTTATTTGGACGTTTGGGGATTAATAATTTCATACTCATAAATATTATTTTGCAGATTATACCTTTCGTATAATTAAATGAAAAATAACGTAATTAGCAACTCTCACTTTCCTCTCGCTGTTTCATGCTCCTCCCCGTGCCCGTTTGGATGCCAAAATTCACGAGAAATTAGTTCGCTTGCTTTTGTTTCTTACATAAATAAAAAACCCAAATGGCCACTATATTGCATATTGGAAATTTTCATCTAATAATACATGCGTAATCAATATTCCCTTTACGGTAGTAACGTATATGATTTCAATGATATATGATGACTAAATATTTCATTTCTTAATGCCTTTAGAATTTGACTTTCTTTGCCCCGTGTTTAAAAATGAGGAAATATTCATTAACTTTACTAAATTACATATGAAAGTCTTTTAAATTGCAGCTCGAGTGCAACATCCTAAGTATAAAAAAGGCAACCTGATTATTGCAGCTCATGGAGAAATCGGCTATACCCAGAGAACAATAGTTATGAATATCTAATCTCGTTAATAGCGGTGTCTGGCATGCTACGTGACCTGCCTCCGACGAAGGTTCATGACAGCGACAACTTCATCACAGCACCAGGCCGCGGTTTATGTTGTTTTGCTTGTTTCCTTGTAGCATTCTCTCTCTCTCTCTCTCTCTCTCTCTCTCTCTCTCTCTGTTGTTTGTTCTATTTCCTTCTCTCAGCTAGTTATTTGTAGAACCTCTCCCATTTTAATAACTATTATTGTTTCATCTATTCATCTTATTTCATAGCAAGATTCTTTGTCTCAGATTTTTTTTTCACAAATTTGTTCAGCTTTTTTTAAGCAGTTATTGCCTTACAAAGCCCCCCCCCTTCTCTCTCTCTCTCTCTCTCTCTCTCTCTCTCTCTCTCTCTCTCTCTCTCTCTCTCTCTCTCTCTCTCTCTCTCCCCGTGACACAGTGGTAATCGGGCTTAGCCCAGAACTTGGGTGACCAGTGTTGGATTCCCGAAACGGACGTAGAGGGATAACATGTACAGAATTCCTCTACAAACTTAAGCAAAGAATTACGTTCTTAATTGTTAGTCGACCGTTGTGGGTCGTAGTTATAATGGAGAGAGAGAGAGAGAGAGAGAGAGAGAGAGAGAGAGAGAGAGAGAGAGAGAGAGAGAGAGAGAGAGAGAGAGACCAGATGTGAGCTTCTACGATAAAAAAAGGAGGGATTCAAAAAGGTAATTTTCATCCCACTTGTGTGACTTGATGTCAAGAATATTGGAAAGATTGTTTCTTATTTTATATACTTGTTACATATATTTATTTTGTATTATACTTTTTGGCCTAACTTAGTTTACTTAGAATGTTCATTTCTAGCCACAGTTTATATCTTATATTTTCTTAGTATCCAGCGTGTATTTGTATCAAACTTACACGGTTATTGCACGTTCGCTCACTATTCTATCTCTCCAAAAATTTCACAAGATTAAATGCGCTCAAAATTTAATTTTTTTGTCCATCTCTTCGACACACCTGCATATCGCCATGTTTCTCCTCTTTTTAATTTTTTAGTCACGTGCACTACATAAGCAATTCATTTTAACAACTCCATTTTTTCCCTTTTCAAACTTAACATATAGGCTACACTCCATTTCCAAAACTAAGAATTGACTGGAGAGTGCCAGTTTACTTATCAACTTAGGATTCACTGCCTATTCAAATTCACTTCAGAATCTTTTTAATAATTTCCTTTCTTCTTCAGTGGCTAACTTTTATGCTAGACTTAACATATATAATTAAATTTATTCTTAAATGCATATACAAATCAATCATGCCATTCTTCTACCACCTACTCAACTATTCATTGCTACATCCTCTTGGTTTACTGTTGCCCGCATAACCTTACTTCTTTTCATAACTTTTTCCTCATCCATTCACTTCTAAATTCTTTCACTACTTTTGCAATTCATTTTTGCTATCGTTTGAATTATTTGCAAATATTAGCCATTCTGCATGTCAGTCATGACTCATTTCCTTATCCCATATCTTTACACCAAACATTTATTGTCTTTCTTCCGGCATCTTTTGTTGTTCCTTCCAGAAGGAATATTAAACAGCCAATGACATGTAACACTCCCTATCTCATACTTGTTTTTCCTCTAAACCAGTCATTCTTTTGTCCGCATATAAAAAAAACATATTCTTGGCCTTCATCATAAGAACGTTAAATCCGATTCAACAAATTATCTTCTTCACTATGTATCGTTATCATTATACACATTCATATATATCAGTTTTATCACAAGCTTTTGCCAGACCCATGTTTCATACAACATTTATCATTTGCTTTCAAGATTCTTGCAAAAGCTTTTTTTTTAGTACACTTCACCCTTTTGTCTTATGTCTCATTTTCTAAATCGAAACGCCTTGTCCCTGTAAGTTTTACTTAGATGTGAAAGAGGAATTTTTTATCAATGGTTGGAATGAACTTGGATCTTCAAAATAAGATTGTGTTGGTAATATACCTGTTTTTTTTAGTTATAAGTGGAAAAGAGAGAATGATTTAGGCAAGGAAGATATGCTGGACATATGGGTAAATGCGATACAGTGACATAACTTCAAATTATGTCTTATTTACAGACGCGGCTGAGTTACATTTTATATTTCACTCCATCATGGAGACGCTTTTGGAAACTTTTAGTAACTGAAGGAGATGACCTTCAAGCCGGTGATCTCGGATTGGCGCCTTTAGGTTACGAGGCAAAGATACAGCATATCTGTAAGAGGACAAACCAATTGCAGGGTCTTGTGGTGGTAGTTGTCAGCTGATAGCTGATAGCGCACAAATGACAAAGCAATGTCAGTTATTTGTGTATTGTACTTGTCGTGGTGAGGCCTGAATATTCGGAACTTTGGGATAAGTTGGGGATTAGACACAGTAGAACAAGGTTAGTCAAGAGTGCGGATACAATGAACGCCTTAATTCAGTTGTGTGCAATAAGGCAAAATAAAAGAAGCAAAGAAAAAGTTAGACTCGGGAATGCATATTGACGGTAGAGGTAGGGCACATCAAAAACTAATGTCAAAGTATTTACTGAACGTTTAGATATTATTTATTTTTGGAAGGGAGTAGGAAGCAGTGTCTCTTTTTCTTTCTTGCTGCAGATGATTATAAAGGTAGAAATATATAACATATGTATGACGTATAGTTGTAAAACTTCCTCTGATTGTCCACGTGTAATGAAGGTCGTCGTCGTCGTCTAATAATTAATTATCTGACTTTATACAGTAGGTATATATATATATATATATATATATATATATATATATATATATATATATAAATTTTAAATGTGTATATATATATATATATGTGTGTGTGTATATATATATATATATATATATATATATATATAATATTTATGTTACATATACCTACACGTTTTAACCAATCCTCTTACCGGAGGGAGATAATAAGGAGGAAACATGATCTTCGACACCTCCCATTATTGAAGTGGAATGTTAATCAACATCTTTAATCCATCACTTGTATACTGCACTGTAAGTAAATACTCAAAGTCCTCTATCATCATTTCATATTTTCCAGTAATCATAGACGAAGGAATCATTTAAGAAATTTAGGTTTTTAATTTCAGAATATTTATAGCGCAATGAAAAATGAATAGTGTAGGCAAAGAATTAAGAATTATTGTTATTAACCACATAATATCTCGTATGCTACTAATAGGGAGGAGGCTTAAAGGAATTTTATATTTTGTAGGTAAAACCCGAATTGAAGGATAGGTAGATCTGGCACGGATGGCTTAGGCAGCTGAAAGTCGACTGAAATCCAGTGTTGTCAAATATACTTGATGATATGCGATGAAACAATCAAGTATAGAAACGGGGGAGGAGATGTCTTTAATTGAATGGATATCAATTATAAATGTCATTAATTTCAAAGGTAATGATATGAATGGGTAAACAATAAATGGTTATTTTTTCTACCGAAGTTTTTCGAATAGAATACGCAGTTGCCAAGGTGACTAAGAAGCAAGCCACCAATCTCAGCCTATTTAAGTGGTATACCTTGAGAGCTCCATAATCGTGCAAGTAAAGTAAGATCATATAAAGAGAAGGGCAAAAAGACTCTTGGCTGTCTTCACATATCATAGCGCAATTACAATCTGCAATAATGATAGGTCGCTGGAATCCTGTGGATGATTGCATGCATAGTTTGCAATTTTGGCAATTGTTTTTGGTTACTTGTTCGACTCTTTTGCATAGGAAATGAGAGAGAGAATACTGTTTTATATTCATGTCGTGTAGGAACCGTAAAATACAGACGTGTGGACGGTTGGAATAAGGTTCATATTACAGCCGCTGTTACATAAGGTTGATAATTCTAAATTTCAATATTCGATTAGCAGAATGCTCCCTTATATGAAATGCCACCTATTTTTCTATAGATAAAAAAAAAAACCTTTCCATTTGACGTCGCAATAGAATTTTAAACTTAATGACATGAATGTAAATAGCATTAAGACAGAAGCCAGGATGAAACCCTATTTGGAAAAGCAGAAGGTTCTAGGCTTTAGAATTAATGATTTCAATGATAATGATCAGTTCTTGAATTGGTGTCCATCAATGAGGGTTTTCTCGAAAAGCACATAAAACTCATCTGAACTTGGCTTAAGCCTGACGAAAGAGATGATTGTTAACGACTTTAGATTATCGATAGCTCCATCTATAAAAGAGGTTCGGAGGTGAAGGAGTCTTCATAAACCGACAGATAGATCCATAAATTTTCCTCATAAATTTTCCTCTGCCTTCTTTCAATCGACCACAACAATGAGTGCGATTCATTTCTTATTAAGTTTGAAGATAGAAAATTTAATTTTGAATAACGAGTACACCGTGGTAGAAGAGCGAAGGTTCTGAACCGTCTGTTACCACGGCAGCGTCTTGTTGATAATTAAATCATAAAACGAATTAATAGATTCATCAAATAATTGCTTTAAAATGCTGCAAAAATCTCTGTGGTTAGGAGCTCACTTCTCTGATATTTGGTCTGATAGAT
Organism: Palaemon carinicauda; assembly: GCF_036898095.1. Classification (NCBI taxonomy): domain Eukaryota; kingdom Metazoa; phylum Arthropoda; class Malacostraca; order Decapoda; family Palaemonidae; genus Palaemon; species Palaemon carinicauda. The sequence goes on from NC_090730.1 coordinate 144,686,690, forward strand.
TTCCATCTAATTCTAACGAGTATTTTTCATATTATTATTATTATTATTATTATTGTAGATAAGACAAAACCATTGATATTTACCTGAAACTTGTTTGATACCCGTTTCTCGAAAAGTAATGAAAACAATAGTAATGAATTAGTGTTGAATTATTTGCAACACTTCAACGATTCTACGGTGTTCTCTAATATTAACATTATTCAGACATTAGAGGTCATATTTCAAGTTTTTGATAAATTTTTCCTTTGTTAATAAAATACATTGGTAAAAAATTCAAATATCCAAATAACTCAAGAAATGTTTAAAATCTAGATAAGGAAGACTTCGGAACCTCTGAGCAAATGAATGGTTTTTCGGAACCTCTGAACGAACGAACGGTTTTTCGGAACCTCTGAACGAACGAACGGTTTTACGGAACCTCTGAACGAACGAACGGTTTTTGGGAACCTCTGAACGAACGAACGGTTTTTCGGAACCTCTGAACGAACGAACGGTTTTTCGGAACCTCTGAACGAACGGACGGTTTTTGGGAACCTCCTCTGAAAAAACGAATGGTTTTTGGGAACCTCCTCTGAACAAACGAACGGTTTTTGGGAACCTCCTCTGAACAAACGAACGGTTTTTGGGAACCTCTGAGCAAACGAACGGTTTTTCGGAACCTCTGAGCAAACGAACGGTTTTTCGGAACCTCTGAACAAACGAACGGTTTTTGGGAACCTCTGAACAAACGAACGGTTTTTGGGAACCTCCTTTGAACAAACGAATGGTTTTTGGGAACCACCTCTGAACAAACGAACGGTTTTTGGGAACCTCCTCTGAACAAACGAACGGTTTTTGGGAACCTCCTCTGAACAAACAAATGGTTTTGCGGAACCTCTGAGCAAACGAACGGTTTTGCGGAACCTCTGAACAAACGAACATTTTTCGGAACCTCTGAACAAACGACGTTTTTTCGGAACCTATGAGCGAACGAACGTTTTTTCGGAACCTCTGAGCGAAAGAACCTTTTTTCGAAACCTCTGAGCGAACGAACGGTTTTTGGGAACCTCTGAGCGAACGAAAGGTTTTTCGGAACTTCTGAACGAACGAAAGGTTTTTGGGAACCTCTGAACGAGCGAACGGTTTTTGGGAACCTCTGAACGAGCGAACGGTTTTTGGGAACCTCTGAACGAACGAACGGTTTTTGGAACCTCTGAACGAACGAACGGTTTTTGGGAACCTCTGAACGAACGAACGGTATTTCGGAACCTCTGAACGAACGAACAGTTTTTCTGAACCTCTGAACAAACAAAGAGTTTTTCGGAACTTCTGAACAAACGAACGGTTTTTGGGAACCTCTGAACAAACGAACGGTTTTTGTGAACCTCTGAACAAACGAACGGTTTTTCGAAACCTCTGAACAAACGAACGGATTTTTGGTCATGAAATGTGTGATGCAGCTAATCGGACGAAAGTCCATGTGTCGGAGAATAAAGATTATAAACGACCCTTTACTTTTTTACAGCGTAAAATTTAAAAGCAGGCTGTTAAAAATATGAATGTTACACGAGTCAGTAAAATCAATGAAACATGGGACCTGCGGTTTTACCAAAAAGGCTAGGCAATCCAACGAACGACCCCTGACATCATAAAAGCGCCATTGCTTTACCACGCTCTGATTTGGTCAATGTTTGTGATGGTTTTGCTAACTCCCTTTTGCCTGGACATTGAGTTCATCGATTTCCATCAGTGTAATGGAGTATTTAGGACTTGCGTTGAATTTTTTATAGTGAAAATCTGTGACTTAGCCACAAAATCGTCCCGTTGATAATTCAGATTTCAGTGAAGAGTAATAAAGTTGCATTTTACGAACAGAAACATAACCATGTTCTTTGATGAATACTGAATTTCTATGGCAATTTAAACCACATATCAATGATAAGATAAGCTTATTGATTGTCAAGTTCTCAGGAAATGCTGGTAATAAAAACTATCACTGATAGACGAGAAACTGCTCCAGATACGTCATTGGCAGAAGCAGAGGATTTAGCTTTGTAATGTTGAGTTATATAGATCATTCAATACTCACTTTTAAATTTTTTTTTTTCAAATAATGATTTTTTAAAGGCTTCTGACATAAACAAATGACTGTACAGGGACAGCTTTTCCTTTTAGAAATAATAATCGATCCGGATTTTGTCATCTATACTCTTAAGTGGAATGTGTATAAGTTATATTACTTATTTTGAGGATGGATCATACGAAATACGATTAGTTTATGTATATTTTATTCAACCAGTAGCATCTTCAATATAAATTCAAATATGTTTATAATCAAACTGATTCTTTCATGGCCGGTTGATGGGAAATGTAATAGCTTTCTTTATTTTTAAAAATTCATGTTTGAATATCAAAGAGAGAGAGAGAGAGAGAGAGAGAGAGAGAGAGAGAGAGAGAGAGAGAGAGAGAGAGAGAGAACTTGAAAGTTTCAACGATACATTTATTATTTGTGATATTCAGGGAAGTCTTACGGATGAATATTTATTTAGATATTTTATGAAACTTTACGTGAATATCCCCCAAGACCCCATTTTCAGCCGAGCATGATACTACGGGAAGTTCCGTTTGATTGGCCATGGATGTCTGGGTTACTCTCGCCAGTTGTTCACTTTACGACCCTCCAGAGTCACCTTGGAGAGGCCTGGTGTATATCACCTCCTTAGACTTCGTTTGAGGGCGAAACATTTATTTTCTTCGCCTCGTGGAATCTCTTAAGTATAGTTTGTTTTGGTAGAACGGTTTCAGGATCGTTCAGTCTTGACTAAATTCCCCGAGAAAAAGAATAGATTAAGAAAGTGGTCTGAAGTTCCCTAGGAGGGTTTCTAGAAACATCAAGAATAGGTTGTGCAACTGATTGGGTGAATGTAGATTTGGAATAATCTATCACCGTTTTTTAATAAATATAAAGAACCCACCTACATTCAAAGGTGCGCATTCACATACACACATATATATGTATACATACATATATATATATATATATATATATATATATATATATATATGTATATATATACATATATATATATATATACATATATATATATATATATATACACAGTATATATATATATATATATATATATATATATATATATATATACAGTTATATATATATATATATATATATATATATATATATATATATATATATATTTATATGTATGTATGCATTTATATATACATGTGAATATATACATTTATATATAGTATACATATTTGTATATTTAAATTTGAATATTTTCTTTGTATATGTATAGATATATATTGATTGAGTATATATATATATATATATATATATATATATATATATATATATATATATATATATATATATACATACACTGTATTTTCTTATT
>NC_090730.1:144695087-144702587 GCF_036898095.1 Palaemon carinicauda
AAAGCCCATGTATGGAAAACACGCGCACACACACACACACACACACACACACATATATATATATATATATATATATATACATATATATATTTTATATATATATATAAATATATATATATATATATATATATATATATATATATATGTATGTATATATATACATACATACATACATACCTACCTACACACACAAAGAATTCCTCTTTGGTATTTAATCCAGAAGTAGCTGGAATTTGATATTAAGAAAAATTATTTGTAGCTCATTATTCGAATTGTAAGTTATCTGTGGTAGTAACGCAAGTAACATATATTATCACACATATACAGTTTATTTATATATATATATATATATATATATATATATATATATATATATTAATGTGTGTTATGTGTTATAATAACGTTGTTGTTTACTAAATATATCTCTTGATATTTATTAAAAAATTAAGATTGACGAACAATCATGTTTGTTAATGTTTGCATAACTTACGGTCATTTTTCTTTATACGGTTAGAGCCACTGGGGTGATTATTCCAATGTTATTTATCTCTACATGTTTCTCTGGGTTTGATCGACCATCAAATAAGTTGACAATTTTAATCAAAAGCTTCGTATTATGCATCCGCACTTATGACAATAGCGATTAAATAAGTAAATACTTATTTCCTGTATAGAAGAGGATTTAAATTCTGTTCTAGGTCTGATTCCTAAATAGTTAATTAAATTTCATTTTTACGTTTCTTTGTTGCAAGACAGAAAAATAGTAATCGCTTCTATTGGCTGAAAACCTTTTGGTACAGAGAGCCCTAAACTAATCCAACTAATTTAAACTTTTAAGAGAAATCTTTCTTGATCCAAAATTAGCTAATAAGAGTCTCTCTCTCTCTCTCTCTCTCTCTCTCTCTCTCTCTCTCTCTCTCTCTGTCTTTCCAAACTGCGTCAGGTGTTCCTTCCATTCAATGTTTTGTTCCTTTTATGACTAGACACTGACAAGCCACACTAAATCAGATAATGGCCAAGCCACAACTTTCCTCTTTGAACAAGAAAAAAATCACTGATGCTTAAAACTAAATTAAAAGGAATTAAGTTTCTCTTTAGATTTAGTATTAATGAACATATTGTTTTCGCTATCCCGTCAACCGTGCTGCTGATAACTGTCACTTATCTTGAAACATTTCAATGTTATCGTACTTCTGGCATCATGATTCCCATCTCGTTGAGAGATAATTGAGCAGAGGTCTATTGGGCTACATCGGTAAGTTCGATTTACCTTCAGGGTTGCACCGACGAGACCGGACTTCTCTGTACCATCCTTATAGCTCTTTAATGCTTTGGAATTATTAATCAAATCTTACTGAATCGCCAAAAAGAATTTTTTTTTTTCTCCCTCCCCAAATGCCGTTAATAGCACGAGCAGCGTTTCACTGTAAATTGCTTGCAGTTTTTCGCCTGGTTTTATAACCTCCTGACTAAATGATTTATGCTGGAAAGTCCAGACTCTGATTATACGTCACTGATCGGATTAACATTATACTTAGTTTAGGTTCTCGTATCTGACCCAGTTGTTGTTATTATTATTATTATTATTATTATTATTATTATTATTATTTTTATTATTATTGTAGTTATTAATATTTTTATTATTATTATTATTAGTATTATTATTATTATCATTATCATTATTATTATTATTATTATTATCATCATTATCATTATTATCATTATCATTATCATTATCATTATTATTATTATTATTATTATTATTATTATTATTATTATTTGACTAGCTACAATTCAAGTTGGAAAAGAAGAATGATACAAGTCTAAGGAAAATAGCCCCGGGCGGAATGGGAATAGAGAAACGACGAATAAACTTTGTGAGAAATAATAAGCAAATATAACTCATACCAAGATCGAGAACAACGTTGAAATAGATCAGTCATGTATAAACTATGAAACGAGACATGTCAATCTGTTCAACAGAAGACATTTGAATTTCTGAAGTTTCACCGATTTAATCGCCAGATCAGGAAGATTATTCCAGGCTCACACGCACACACGCACACACACACACGCACATTATATATATATATATATATATATATATATATATATATATATATATATATATAAATATATATATATATAATATATATATATGTATATATATATATTATATATATTTATATAAATATATATATATATATATATATATATATATATATATATATATATATATTTATATATATATATATATATATATATATATATATATATATGTATATATATATATATGTATATATATATTTAAATATATGTTTTAAATATATATACAAATATATATATTTATATATATATATATATATATATATGTGTGTGTATATATATATATATATATATATATATATATATATATATATATGTTTGTATATATATTTATATATATATAATATATATTATGAAGAATATAAAGAATATATTATTGCAAGTTTTTATCAAATTGAATCTAAACTTTGCACGAGTAAAACCATTTTAAACCTGCACTTTTGTAAATTTGGAGGCCATTTTATTACTCCGCAAACGAAGTTTGGAGGAGGTTATGTTTTCTCCCCTGTTTGTCTGTTTGTGAACAACGTCCTGGCCACAATTTTACTCATAAAGTAGTGAAACTTTCAGAGATTAATTGTTATGTTAAGACGTGGAAGTGATTCAATTTTGAAAGTCATAGGTCAAAGGTCAAGGTTAATGTCGAGCAAAAGATCGACCGAAATAAACTGCCGTGTCTGAACGCTGCACTCTCAGAGTGCTTTTCTATTTTTAATATGTAACATAATTTCATGCAGTACATGTACCTGAGGAGAAGGTAAATGTTCCAAAAAAGCAGGATTTTTGATGAACTGCAAAAGCTAGTGTTCTGAAACGCGAGCCAGCTGCGTGTTCTATTATTATTATTATTATTATTATTATTATTATTATTATCCAAGCTACAACCCTAGTTGGAAAAGCAAGATGCTATAAGCCCAGGGGCTCCAACAGGGAAAAATAGCCCAGTGAGGAAAGGAAATAAGGAAATAGATAAATGAAGAGAACAAATTAACAATAAATCATTCTAGAAAAAGTAACAACGTGAAAACAGACATGTCACATATAAACTATTAACAACATCAAAAACAAATATGTCATAAATAAACTATAAAAAGACTCGTATCCGCCTGGTCAACAAAAAGGCAATTGCTATAACTTCGAACTTTTGAAGTTCTATTGATTCAACTACCCGATTAGGAAGATCATTCCACAACTTGGTAACAGCTGGAATAAAACTTCTTGAGTACTGCGTAGTATTGAGCCTCATGATGGAGAAGGCCTGGCTATTAGAATTAACTGCCTGCCTAGTATTACGAACAGGATAGAGTTGTCCAGGGAGATCTGAATGTGAAGGATGGTCAGTCATGAAAAATCTTATGCAACATGCATAATGAACTAATTGAACGACGGTGCCAGAGATTAATACCTAGATCAGGAATAAGAAATTTAGTAGACCGTAAGTTTCTGTCCAACAAATTAAGATGAGAATCAGAAGCTGAAGACTAGACAGGAGAACAATACTCAAAACAAGGTAGAAGGAAAGAATTAAAACACTTCTTCAAAATAGATTGATCACCGAAAATCTTGAAAGACATTCTCAATAAGCCTATTTTTTGTGCAATTGAAGAAGACACAGACCTTATATGTTTCTCAAAAGTAAATTTGCTGTCGAGAATCACACCTGAAATTTTGAAAGAGTCATACAAATTTAAAGAAACATTATCAATACTGAGATCAGTATTACTGTTATTACTAGCTAAGCTACAACCCTAATTAGAAAAGTAGGATGCTATAATCCTAGGGATCCAACAGGGAAAAATAGTCCAGTGAGGAAATAAAATGAGGAAATAATGAACAATTGAAATAAAACATTTTAAGAGCAGTAACATTAAAATATATGAAAATGAATATCGTGGGTGGTTCGTTCCCCTATTGGAATCCTTTCTTTTTTTCTTATTCAGATCCGGAGAGTGAATAGGCTCCCGTCGTCCATAAAGGCTGACTGAAATCATGGATTACGCATGGATAAATTATACTTAATCACGAAATAGAGGGTGTATGTTTTGCCCTTGATTATACACATCAAGAGTGGCTACTGAAATTATGTATATGACGCTGCAGGATTCGTCCGGCTTAATCGTATTCGGAACGTTTCTACGAGATTAAAATTTGCCCTAATACCACAACCTGCTTTGGAATGCAATGACACTGTTTGAAATTCCTGTTATGTAATAAACGTTTTGACCTCATAACATAACGTGACGATCTCATTCGTGTTGGTGTAAGCTGATGTTTGGTTTCTCTCTCTCTCTCTCTCTCTCTCTCTCTCTCTCTCTCTCTCTCTCTCTCTCTCTCTCTCTCTCTCTCTCATTATTATTAACCTTTACCCAAGGGAAATTATTTTGTTTTACTTAGGCGAGGGCTTCCTGAAGTGCATATATATATATATATATATATATATATATATATATATATATATGTATATATATATGTATGTATATATATATATATGTATGTATATATATATATATATATATATATATATATATATATTTGTGTTTGTGTATATATTAATGTATATATAAAGAGGCAGTATTGAAACTACCAATTTCGCATATACTTACCGTATCTCATGAGAGAGAGAGAGAGAGAGAGAGAGAGAGAGAGAGAGAGAGAGAGAGAGAGAGAGAGAGAGAGAGAGAGAGAGAATTTTGAATACACGTAAGTGATGACGCTGGCAGGCTGCTATCATTATTAGAAGGGCGTAGACCGAAGCGCTGGTGATTCTTTTTCTAATTTACAGTCTAATTTTCGGGGTGATGACGGAATTGCCAGTCTAGGTCGTCCGATACCTGTATTGCCGATGCCTTATCGTCTCGCTTATCACACCTGCTGATTGACACTCCACCCTCGGACATGCGTGGTATTTTGGATCTCGTCTTAGAGCATTTAAATGATCAGCATCGCCCATTTTCCTCAGCTAGACGATTCTTTATACAAGATTATACATGCGCATATGCTTCATTATTATCACCATCATGGTTATTCCGATTTATTTTGGGAGGCCATCTTACTGGGGCTTGTTCGCTCCAAGGCGTGTCCTTCTTCCTGAGATATGGTTCATTGTTTTGTAGGAGGACTGCATTGTCTAAGGTTTTTCCATCTAAATTCATCGGGAAACTTTTTGAATAGTCATCTGGAAGCGATTTCCATGCTTGCCACTCATAATTCGTTCAAACCTGATGACATGCTGTGCTTATCTTTTTTTTTTTTTTTTTTTTTTTTTTTTGCGAGATATGGACATTGCCAAAAAACACATAATACTCTCAACTAATTTGTTTGTCCTCAAGTAGGTCTGTTGCCATTTGAAAACCAGCTGCCGGAGAGAGTCGAGAAGCATACAAGAACTGGAAAAATCTAGTTCATGAAAAGAAACTATACGCTTTGATTTTTATAATGGAAGTAAAAATTGTGTAACTGTATTGAAGGAAGAGGGAGATCAGATCAGTGTAAAATTAGTTTTAAATATGATTTTTCTTGCATGTGTAGTTTGGATATAGTGATAAAAGAATTCAGAAAGAGATGTAAGTTCAAAATTGATTATGGATATATTATTGGCATAACACATCTAGCCTTATTGGAAGATTTTACAACGTGTGATACAGTGGTTTTTGAAGAATGGTGAAACCAGTCTATCATGTTTCCTAAGAATAGAAAACTCTCGAAGTAGCTCACTTCCGTCGTTTTCATATTTTGTCTGAAATGCTGTATGTTTAAATGCAGTAATTCGTTACACACCTTTGCATCTCACGTAACTATCACATAATTGTATTGAACTGTTATGACATTACTTAACGTTTTGTAAATGATATCTAGTTCATCTGTACAATTTAATGTTAACCCTGCTCTAGTAAAGAACTGTCATTAAACTAAGATATTTTGCATCTTTCTTTGTTATTAAATATAACAAGATACATTGCGGACGTGGTTACGATATAACTGGATAACGCGTCATAATAATTATATTACATTCCAACAAATCAGTTTAGGATGCACCACCACAGAATTAACAAACCTACGATGAGAGCCGTAGCAATTTGTACAGCTAGAATCTATGCCAACATACTGAAGCAGACTATAAAAAATTGAAAAAAAATGATAGAAGCAAGTATAGCGTGAACAAAATGAGAACATATAATCAAAATGGTAATAAATTGAGAGACAGAAAAAACAGAACATGAAAACACTTTAGAAATTGAGAAAAACAACGCTTGAATTAATAAGCAAAAAAAATGGAGGGAGGCCAAGAATTTCTTTATTTAGCTAATGGAAGCTCATTTAAAAATTGAAGGCAACTTTTTTTTTTTTTTACTTATAAAGTTGAACAACTAAAACTGCCTCATTCCCTTTGTGTAATGATTTACATCATCGTTAATTATCACGGGTGATGTTCTAAGTAGCTAGAACACGAAAGGCAGATCACTATTGGCTCTGCTGTGCTGGAGACCTTACTCTACCACTGAAAATATTGTGTCGAACTTTGAGGTCACGTTTTGCGATGAACATGAAAAAAAACATTATTGTTGATTTAGGCTTTTCCTTGTAAATATTCATAATCTGCAGAATTGCGAGCTTAGATCTTTGTAGTGTCGGGAAGAATCCAAGGAATACATGAGGTATGTGGGCTATTAAAACTGTATTTTACTCGTAACAAAGGATTGTAGTTGGCAGGTTTGCGTGGGAATCTAGTATTGCAAGTGAAGCAATACTCTTTGTTTAAAGATTGAGTAAATCAATTCAACTAATTTTGTAGAATTTAAGGACTTTATGTCGATACTCTTTAGTAAATGAAGGAAATTGTAAAGTGAAATTAGGGCCTAAGTGTCATTAAAACATCGATATTCATATGCATACAGTATATATCATGCGAAATCATATGCATCATAGAAGTGATAATTTTCGATCCTCATTAGTAGAGAAACAGTATTGATTAAAGTCATTGCAATTTAAAAAGGTTGGTTGAAAAAAAAAGGTCTAGAAAAGAATTTACGTAGATGTCTATAACAACAGATTCACTGTCAGACTGAATACTCAGCTTATTATTTGGTATTTTACATTATATATATATATCTAATAGTGCAAGTATTTGATAATTTTATTAACACATGAAGCTACGTGGATATACAGTATATATATATATATATATATATATATATATATATATATATATATATATATACTGTATCTGTATATGTATGTATATATATAATATATATACTGTATATTTATTATGTATATATTTTTATATACTGTATATACGTTATATATATATGTATATATATATATATATATATATATGTGTGTGTGTATATATTATATATTTATATATTATTTATATATATTATATATACATAT
>NC_090730.1:144710087-144715087 GCF_036898095.1 Palaemon carinicauda
ATATCATATTTGTTCTCATCCATCATTTCCAGGATATCATTTACAACAGAGCAAATAGCTGTCTTCGTAGAATATAATTGCCTTTTGTCTGTATGCTGACTTGTTGTCTGGCAAAGCTTCGATTCTTTATGAGAGACTAGCTAGTTGTTCTAGAATTACATACTCACGCACTTCTGAAATAAAAGATAGATTTGGAATAGGTCTGTATGAACTTAATTCCTGATAATCTAGAACACTTCCCAGAGAGGTATAACTATAACAACTTTTTTTTATTTAGGGAACTTATACTCATCGATACTAGTATTTACTATTGTAATTATGTCGGCAAGACGAAAAGTCTTTTACTCCAATTATTTCGGAAATTAGCATCGGATCAATCGCACAATTTGTTTTCTTTGGCCTCTTGATAATACTGATGACTTCATGTTTTGTTATATTATTAAATCTCGTTAATCTTATCTCGATCTGTTATAGCAACAATCTGATATGGATTATCTGTAAATAACCTAAATTATATTTTCTATTTTGTTTACAAAGAAGTCTAGAATTCTAGACTAGAAAATCTAAAAATCCTAGAATATCACCAGACTAAAACAAATTCTAACATTTACTGTTGTTTGTTTTCCTCTTCATCGAATTTTGCCAATCCTTGTTTTTCAACAACTTTAGTTTCTGCAACAATTTCATCCTTTATTTATGAGAGAAGTCACCTTTATCTGTCAAAGTGGCACTAACCTTTCATATTTATCGTTTGTTTATTTGCAAATATAGCATGACCTATTTAAGGATCACTGCATCACAAACCTTCAGAAAATCTAAGTTCCTATCCATCCATATTTATTGCAATGTGCTTTGGAACAGGATCGTCAAACCGGGCGCAAAATCAACTTTCAGTAAACGACGTCTCCTGATGGAACGCATTCAACTTGTTCTACCCACGCTGGGATCTGATAATTAGATAGATGGATGAAATATATCAGGGCTGGGTCCAGATCTCGATAATTTATGGGGATTGTTTGCCAAAAATACAGGTCACTGAATTTTACCTGATCGTTTAGGGATATTATACAATATTAGGGGTAATTCAGGTAGTCGAACAAAAATTGGTAACCTGGAGAGATAGGAATAAAAACGCGTGCACTTAGAGGAAATGCTTCTAATATTATTGATTACATTGCAGTATTCTGTTATATTAATACTGTTAAGCTTATGAAGTATACGTTTCAATCGTAGGATATCATCAAACTGTCTCATTAACTATAGGCTGATTAAAATTTGCATAAAGAGTAGGTAGCAGATTTCTCCTGTGCTGTCCAAAAGAAGTGTATCAGACTGTCTTGTTTAAAATATATGTATTATGTTGGTACTCATCATATCCTTATCTCTTCAAAAGTGTGAAAGCAACAAGTAGGCGAAAAATCCTGCCCACGAATCCAGCTGTTTGCAATTTATTTATTTATTGTTTTAATATGAATAGTTCACCTGCCATTAACCAGACTATTCTTTTCTAATTTCACGATTCACATATTGATTTAAAAGCTGCATGCAATAATTGTTAAATTCAGAAAGCATTATCATTCATCTTATTTTTAACACAAAACATATTGATCAAATTGATATTTGGCTGAACTGCAAAACAATATTTGTCTCGAGAGCAAGTGCCTTAATGATGATGATGATGATGATGATGATGATGATGAGGATGATGGTAATGTAATAACAGTTTTATGCTCATTATATCGATATGACGTGTATAGTTTGGCTACCACTAGAGCCAAGAGGAATCTTCTTTCGATCTGTATATTTCTTTAATTTCCCAGAATTACGTAATTTACCTCACTTAGATTGAAAACACTCTTCGATACTACAAGTTATGGATATTTTGTCCACGAGATTTATCGTTCAATTTGTCTTTAAAAAAAAAAAAATAACTATAAACCAAATTGCTTCTTGTAAACAAATGAGTCAGTCCTTTGAAAATCCAGGTGCAATTCTTGTTCGCTCGATGCCTCTCAGAATGTTAATGACACAGAACTATAAAATGCACTCCAAATTATTTACAATCTCTCTCTCTCTTTCTTCATTGAAAGGAGAGAAATGATTTTTATATGGGTATAGACGAGAGAGAGAGAGAGAGAGAGAGAGAGAGAGAGAGAGAGAGAGAGAGAGAGAGAGAGAGAGAGAGAGAGAGAGAGAGAGAGAGAGAGAGATTATAAATAATTTGGAGTGCATCTTATAGTTCTGTGTCATTAACATTCTGAGAGGCATTGAGCGAACAAGAATTGCACCTGGATTTTCAAAGGATTGACTCATTTGTTTACAAGACGCAATTTGGTTTATAGTTATTTTTTTTTTTTTTAAGAATTTTTATTATACGTTTGCAAAAAAATTATAAAGAATTAAGCTCCAAGAGTATCACTTGAAAAAAGAACTGTTTGGTCGATCGTTAAATATTTTATTGTACAATATTTGATTTTATGATACTTATTCAAGGCAGCTTTTAGGAAAGGAAAATTAAGTTGTGTTAAACTGAATATTATGATATATTCAATGTATTTCTTGTTGAATTTTTACTAGTCCTACAATTGCCCAAAAATCGATGAATTTTGAAAAATGAAAATAGATCGATAAATTTTGAAAAATAAAGATAAGTCGATGAATAAAAAAAAAGAAATCGACTAATTATGAAAAATATAAATAACTCGAAAAGTTTTGGGAAAGTAAAAATACATCGTTAAATTTCTAAAAAATAAGGGGATACCCAGGTCAGTTTCCTAAAATATACCACTCATTAACTGACGGCATCCATAAGTTTGAGAGATGAAATTTATAGCTTGCTAATGACGACCTGTTTAAACGCATATTTATGGTAGTTGACTGGTTGGATGTGTTCCTCGTCATGTTGTCAGGAAGATGATCGAGCCTAAAATGAAATACTCGTTGAATAAAATCTATCGGCTGTATAGACTGTATAATTATCGTGCACTAGTGCAATTTATGAGAGTAAAATTAATTCTCGAAAGAAAAGATTAGGATTTTTAATTTTACTAAGTTTTTTATCAAGATTTCTTTTTACAAATAAAGTTTTTTTTAAGATTTCTTTTATCATCATTGAGAAGGCACATTTTTTTTAGTTATCAGGATTATTATTTCCTTTTATAAATATTCAGAAATCTCTCTCTCTCTCTCTCTCTCTCTCTCTCTCTCTCTCTCTCTCATTTTTTTTCAATTATCAGGATTGTTATATCCATTTATATTTATTCAGAAATCTCTCTCTCTCTCTCTCTCTCTCTCTCTCTCTCTCTCTCTCTCTCTCTCTCTCATTTTTTCAATTATCAGGATTATTATTTCCATTTATATTTATTCAGAAATCTCTCTCTCTCTCTCTCTCTCTCTCTCTCTCTCTCTCTCTCTCTCTCTCATTTTTTTTCAATTATCAGGATTGTTATATCCATTTATATTTATTCAGAAATCTCTCTCTCTCTCTCTCTCTCTCTCTCTCTCTCTCTCTCTCTCTCTCTCTCTCTCTCATTTTTTTCAATTATCAGGATTGTTATATCCATTTATATTTATTCAGAAATCTCTCTCTCTCTCTCTCTCTCTCTCTCTCTCTCTCTCTCTCTCCGGGTTACGACGTATACTTTGTTTACACCACAGAAACGACCATGTAAAATTGAACGTATATTTCTTGGTAAAACAATCTGGGCAGATTTCCTATAAAGTCCAATAAGCCTCTGTTGTCCCTCTGAAGTTATTCCCCCTAATGGAAAACTAATTGTAGGTCACATGCTTGCATTCATCCAATACTGCCCCCCCCCTCTCTCTCTCTCTCTCTCTCTCTCTCTCTCTCTCTCTCTCTCTCTCTCTCTCTCTTAAAATGGTCACAGATGGTCAAGGTGATGTCACTATTTTTACTATATAGTAAAAATGCTATTATCAAGAGAAATGGCTATTATATTAAATATTGTTTACTTTACCGGTCATGCTAGCAGGTGTGTCTATATAAGGATTAGAATAAATATTAATTTTAGTATGTATAGTATATGTTTGAAAAAATAACCGGATAAAAGGTGGTGGTGACTTGGATTTTACATTAAATCAGAGTTTGCATTAGTCGTTGAGGCAGGCAAGTCATATCAAGTATACCATAATAAGTATATTTTTTGAAAGATTCAAGAATGGTTTTTGCTTTCTTCAAACTCTCAGGTAGGTCTGATGTTGGAAATATCTCATCTGCTTTGTTTTCTTCATTGAAAGGAGAGAAATGATTTGTATATGGGTATAGACATGAGAGAGAGAGAGAGAGAGAGAGAGAGAGAGAGAGAGAGAGAGAGAGAGAGAGATTATAAATAATTTGGAGTGCATTTTATAGTTCTGTAGACTATTTTTTTTAATTAGAAGGGACAAATGAAAAAAAAAGATAATTATTCCGTGAAGATGATTCAATTGTATTCTCCTAATCGTTGTTCACCAATACGGTACAGATATATTACTAGTGTACGTGACCCGTCAGAAACGACGGCTAAATAATTAGTTATGCACACCTAGGTCTATATATTTATAGACCTTGATGTACACACACGCACTTATTAAACCTTACTCACCCCATCCCACTTTCCTCTTCGGGTACCCCCTTACACCAAGGTATAACTACTACTATCCTCTAATTATACGTCTGGCAATACTGCTGAATTATATATATATATATATATATATATATATATATATATATATATATATATATATATATATATATAGTTATGTACGCACACGCACAGATGAAACCCGTCCCACCCCATCCCACTTTTCTCTCTGGGTACCCCCTTTCATCAAGGTATGCCTACTCCTCTCTTCGTAATTATACGTCTGTCAATGCCGCTGAATTATAAATATGTATATGTGTATATATATATATATATATATATATATATATATATATATATTTATCTCCAGACATTTTCTGTTAATTTTATAGGCAAAATTACCTGTTGATCCTTGCA
>NC_090730.1:144717587-144725087 GCF_036898095.1 Palaemon carinicauda
AAGATATCTGTTTTCTGTTAAAGGTATGACAAACAAAAGAAAATGTATAAATTTTGATGGGAGAGACTAAATAATTTACAGACCACACGGTACTTCCATTTTCTTTCGTTGTTTGTGAAGATTTAAAAAAAGACTATAATGTGTTATTTAAATACAATATTTCTCTACATCCAGTATAGGATTATAAATGATTGATATGTTCATATGCGCGAGTTGAGAATTTTTCTTACTTTTCTTTTCTTTTCTTACTTTTCTTACTTTATTGCTCTGTTGATATTATTATTATTATTATTATTATTATTATTATTATTATTATTATTATTATTATTATTATTATTATTAGTTAACCTACAACCCTAGTTGGAAAAGCAAAATGCTATAAGCCCAAGGGCTTCATTTATTTATTTATTTCCTTGCCTCACTGGGCTATTTTTCCCTGTTGGAGCCCCTGGGCTTATAGCATCTTGCTTTTCCAACTAGGGTTGTAGCTTTGATAATAATAATAATAATAATAATAATAATAATAATAATAATAATAATAATAATAATAATAATAATAATAAAAAGATTTATGTCAGCCTGTTCAACATGAAAACATTTGCTGCAAGTTTGAACTTTTGAAGTTCTAACGATTCAACTACCCGATTAGGAAGATCATTCCAGAATTTGGTCACAGCTGGATAATTAGTTATCTTGTACTTTTTATATATAGTCGATTTTTAAAGGTATGTAGAATGTACTTAATTTACTTTCACTACCATTCATTTAATCCTTTTAATGTTTTTATTTATAGATATATGATCTATCTTTTTTCCCGATTACATAATTTTGTTTGGTTTAAGCATCTATAGTTCATTTCTTTTAGCAAGATTTTAATAAGATTCTATAGCAATCTACGGATAAATACTAATTTTCAATAAGGGAAGGGTTGCAATTTAACATTTTACCTATTTTCATGGGCATCCTGTGTGTAAAGTTGCGCAGAAGTGAAGGATAACAGACTATAATCCATTTCTTTTAGCGAGTCATATTTGCACCGAGTCGCAACGGTGCCCTTTTAGCTCGGAAAAGTTTCCTGATCGCTGATTGGCTGGACAAGATAATTCTAACCAATCAGATAGCAGGAAAATTTTCCGAGCTAAAAGGGCACCGTTGCGAGTCGATGCAAATATGACTCGCTAAAAGAAATGGATTATAGTCTGTTATCCTTCACTTCTGCGCAAATTTACACACAGGATGCCCATGAAATTAGGTAAAATGTTAAATTGCAACCCTTCCCTTATTGAAAATTAGTATTTATCCGTAGATTGCTATAGAATCTTATTAAAATCTTGCTTTCCTTATTCCAAAGTATCTAAAGTTGTGAATGAAGTACATTGTGTTCATAGCACTTTTCCAGAAGATCCAATTTTGTTGTCCGAAGAACCCACAAAGCTGTAATTTTTAGCAGTTTGGGAATTATATATACTGTATACTATATATATATATATATATATATATATATATATATATATATATATATATATATATATATATATATATATATATATATATATATATTAATCTCAATATTGAGAAATCTCCTTTTCTCTTCTATTTGTAAACGAAATAGTTAAGGTTCAATAATTTGAAACATGTAATATAACCTTCTCGAGTAATTTAAAGTGGGTGAAGAGGACCTTTAAAAAAGAGAAAAAATACTAAAGTCAGTGATTAGAAATTTATACAAAATGGAGAGTGCTTGAGATAGATATTGACCAATCCGCGAGCTGGAATATGGATTAGTTAAATTGCAAAACCGTATAGCAGGATTAATTTTTGCTATTTGCCTTTGCATTATGAATGGAAGTTGAGACGCAAAAATTAACGTTGCGCCTTTCATCGGTTAAAGGTGGTGGTGTGATGGTTGTAAGATTTTTCTCATGTTGAAGTGAGGTTTCAGAGTAGGTAAAAGGATAATGCCGTGCATTATAATTGATTGATTGATTTGGAGTTCTCTGGCATCCTGAAGCCGTGCTTCGTAAATTGATTCAGGTTTGTCTCCCTCCTTGAGGGCCGGTAGGATGCATAGATATCCGTGGTTCTTATGATTCAATATTTGCGGGTAGATGCATGCTATATTCGTTGAGAGAGTACCTTTTAACGATTCGATTTTCTAGGTGACAGTTAACCTACGCGACAGCTAAATTCTGGTGTAAATCTGATTAATACTTGTCGGAACCGTGGCTCTGATGTGCTTACATAAATTAAAGTCATACACCATAGCGGTCTATACGTGCAGTGTTATGGTGTTACATAAGGTACATAATTTACGATTCCTTACAAGCCTCATACATAACAATTCCGACTTGTGTGACATGGAGAGCCTCAATGCTTCATGTTGTAGTTGTGTACATCCAGCAGGTTGGATCTCTGGAACTTGTCTGGATGTAATGGGTGTGACATTGTTTTCTGTAAGAGAAGAAAGGGTTTCTTCAAATAATAATAAACGACGTGCTTCATTAAGATGGATGTTTATAGATATAATCAAATTTTTTTATTTTCTTTGAAAGCCATTATTGCCTGTTTTGATTGTTAACTTAATATTCTTTGTTATTTATAACACATCAGAATTTCACATCATCCTGATACTGTTTACTTTTATTTTCGGACAAATTGTCAATAAAAAAAAGAAAGCTTTGGCAACTACAGCAGTAAGGCAGCAAGTTCCCGTGAAGGGGCCGATCTAAGGGAACATGTTATCTTTCAAATTATCTTAGAGCCCATCTATGGTGGCTTACTTGTAATTTTAGACCGGTATGTTTTTATTGGAAAAAAGTTAAAATGCTTTATTAATTATGTATGGTTTCAGTTGTCAAGCACTCATTAAGAATTAAGTACTAGGTCTGTTGGTCTGAAAATTTTATTTTGGGCATGAGCCTACTACCTCCATATGATAATTATTGATGAAAATATATCATTTATAAAAAAGAGTTGTTTGCCGGTCTATCATGCTCATTATGAGTAACAGTACAAATACTTATGTGGAAAAGAGCATATTATTATTATTATTATTATTATTATTATTATTATTATTATTATTATTATTATTATTATTGTCATTGTTATTATTATTAATATTACTTGCTAAGCTACAACCTTAGTTAGAAAAGCAGAATGCTATAAGCCCGAGGACTCCAACAGGGAAGATACCCTAGTGAGGAAAGGAAATAAGGAAACTATAAGGAAATTAGTTAATTAAAATATTTTAAGAACAGTAACAACATTAAAGTAAATGTTTCATATATAAACTATAAAAAGTTAAAAAAAAAACAGGGGAAAGAAAAATAAGATAGAATAGTGTGCCCGATTGTACCCTCAAGTAAGAGAACTCTAAACTAAGATTGTGAAAGACTATGGCACAGAGGCTATGGCACTGTCCAAGACCAGAGAACAATGGTTTTATATTAGAGTGTCCTTCTAGAAGAGCTGCTTACCATAGCTAAAGAGTCTCTTCTACCCTTGCCAAGAGGAGAATAGCCACTGAACAATTACATTACAGTAGTTAACCCCTTGAACGAGGAAGAATTGTTTGGTAATCTCAGTGTTGTCAGATATATGAGGACAGAAGAGAATATATATAGAATAGGCCAGACTATTAGTTGTATGTTTAAGCAAACGGAAAATGAACCGTAACCAAAGATAAGGATCCAGTGTAGTACTGTCTGGCCAGTCAAAGGACCCAATAACTCTCTAGCGGTAGTACCTCATCGGGTGGCTGGTGCCTTGGCCAATCGACTACCTACATAGAGGATGAATTTGCCGGTAGGGAACTCTAGGTATCGAGTGGGGCACTGAGACTGTTTTGAACGAATAAACTTCTCTTGGACCTGGGTGTCAATATTTACTTCCTAGAGATTTAGGTGGACGTTTCATCCTTGACCATCATGAATATGTCATCGACGTACCAGTAGCAAATACTGTGTTTGTCCATTACCCTGAATACATTGCCCTCGATGCAACGCATCAATTTTCAAATAACACTGTAATGTGTCTCCAGGGTCTCTTTCGGGTACGACCAAGAAAGAACTTGATATAGGGGGTCAAGTCATTCATACATATTATCAATGATGTAATCGATGGACCTGTCTTCAGATGTCTTATTGACTATGGACTCCATGTTAAGGGGATCAATAATGCATTATTTTGGGGATTCATACTAAAAGATCTAATTTCCTTTGAGAGGGTTAGAACAACACAGAGAATAAAGTTATAAAATAATTTCAAATATAAGCCAAATGATATTTGTAAGTTCAGCTTGAATCATCAGAATATTCCAATCAAGGTTTACAATGTTAATCCTACTCTCGAATTAGGACATATTCCAAGTTCACAACAGTTGGTAGTTGAGAGATCAACAATTGATGATTTAGTTAACCCAAAAAGTGAGTGAAATGTGATTAATAATTTGTGTAAATGTTTAGATTTTGAACTTTGGTTGTGAATTTAGCTCATACCTTATTATATTTACGAATATAGTTTAACCACTGATGATATTTCATGGAAAACACTGCCCCTCAGGCAAAACAAATAGAAACATGAAAGAAAATGTACCGTTTAGGTGACACCTGTAACGAAAATATTGACAAAAAACTAGAAAACTAGACAGGAAAATCCCACAAACAAGCTTTTGAATTAATTATACGTGACAATGACAACACACACACACGCATATATATATATATATATATATATATATATATATATATATATATATATAATGTATGTATGTGTGTGTATATATATATATATATATATATATATATATATATGTATATATATGCATATATATACATATGTATATATACATATATGTATATATATATATGTATATATATATATATTTATATATATATATATATATATATATATATATATATATATATATATATATATATATATTATGATATTTTTGATTTTGTGTATGTGTGTGCATATAACTATTAAAATGGTTTGATCATCTGAAAAAAGGACGACAGCATATTAGCACAAAATAATTAATTCTTCAGAACTGGTTAGAGTATACACTGATTAAACTTGCCTATTCTTTCTTGGCCGAATGAAGCTCTTGCAGAATCGGCTTAGTTAGATGTCATGAAAGAGTAATGAAACGCAGGAGTGCATCCTTAATAGGGATGAATCGCAGTTAGTGGGGGGGGGGGGGGGGGTATTCGGAGCACTACTGATGAGCCGTCTGTATACATGTGTGATGCGAATAATGTTGAGAAATAAGCTGTTGAAGCAGGACTGTGGCGGTGACTGTTGTGTTGTTTATCACTGGAGGCACTTTATTTTAGGTGATATGATTTTTGTTGAAAAAATAAATTATACTCACACACATATATACATACATATATATATATATATATATATATATATATATATATATATATATATATGTATATATATATTTATATATATATAGTATATATATATATATATCTAATATGTATATATCATCATCATCTCTTACGCCTAATGACGCAAAGGGCCTCGGTTAGATTTCGCCAGTCGTCTCTATCTTGAACTTTTAATTGAATACTTCTCCATTCATTATCTGATACTTTGCGCTTCATAGTCCTCAACCATGTAGGTCTGGGTCTTCCAACTCTTCTAGTGCCTTGTGGAGCCCAGCTGAACGTTTGGTGAACTAATCTCTCTTGGGGAGTGCGAAGAGCATCCCCATACCATCTCCATCTACTCCTCATCATGATCTCATCCACATATGGCAGAAGACTAATCTCTCTTATAGTTTCATTTCTAATTCTGTCCTGCCCTTTAACTCCTGATATCCTTCTGAAGGCTTTGTTCTCAAATCTTCTAAAGCCATTGGAGATTGTTTCATTGTCAACCATGACTCATGTCCATAGAGTAACACCGATGTCACTAAACTGTTGATTTCCAAATTTTGCTTAACCTAGCCATTGTCTTTACTTTTTTCAATTTTTCACTAAACGCTAATTCTAAAGACCCTGTATTAGAGATCATAGTTCCTAAATACTTTAATGATTCTACCACATTAATCCTTTCTCCTTCCAATGATATTTGATCGTTCATTGCATATTCCGTTCTCATCATTTCTGTCTTTCTTCTATCTATCTTCAGCCCAATCTCGTGTGATATTTCATGCATTCTGGTAAGCAAGCATTGCAAATCCTGTGGTGTTCTGCTAACAAGGACAGGATTATTAGCATACTCTAGGTCTGCTAAAATCCTATCACCAATCCAGTTTAATCCTTCTCCGCCATCTCCGACTGTTGTACACATTACAAAATCCACGAGGAGGATAAATAACATAGGTGACAAAACATTCCCTTGGAGTACTTTGCTGTTCACTGGAAATTCATTTGATAAGACTCCATTAACATTAACTTTGCACTTGCTATGCTCATGAACAGACTTGATCAAATTAACATATTTAAAAGGAATTCCATAATAATGCAGGGCTCTCCATAAAATGGGCCGGTGCACACTATCAAAGGCTTTTTCATAGTCCAAAAATGCCATCAAAAGTGGATTTCTATATTCTCCGCATTGCTGCACATCATGTCTCAAAATGAAAATTTGGTCAGTGCAACTTCTACCTTTTCTAAATCCTGCTTGTTCATCTCTCAGCTTTTCATCAATCTTTCTCCCCAGTCTCTTAAGAATAAGCATACTATATATTTTCATAACAACTGACGTAAGTGTTATGCCTCTGTAATTATTGCAATCAGTCAGTTCTCCTTTTTTGGTATTTTCACCAATAGTGCTAACTCCCATTCATCATGTTTTGCCTCTCCATGCCACATTCTACAAAATAATCTTGCAAGTACTCTGGGAGTCACTTAATTTTCGGCCAGTATCATCTTGGCAGTTATTCCATCGTATCCCAGGGCTTTCCATCTCTTTGGTGTTTTGAGGATAGCTTCAACTTCAAACACACTGAATTTATTCATGGACACATCAAGGTCTGCATCAGCTTCAGGTATACCAATCAAATTATTCCCTTCATATCCCCTATTCATAACCTCACTAAAGTGTTCCATCCAACGTCGTCTTTCTTTATCTTCTGTTGTTATAACATATTCATCTCTCTTTTTGATGGGTATATGCTTCTTCTTCTTTGCCTTCATAGAAATTGCATTAATAATTCTATGAGAAATTATTACACCGTAGCCAGCTCCTGAATTCATAGGTTTGTCGGCCTCATCTGCTTTTCTGTCTAAATATTCTCTTCAGTCATTCCTGGCTTTTCGTTTGAGTTCGCTATCAATACTGGAATAATGAGTATGCTCTACCTTGTAATTTTCATTGCTTCCTCGAAAACTTTCGACAATCAAAATCCTTTTTCCGTCTCCTTTTTATAGTATCCCATGTATCATTTGATATCCTTCGCTTTCTCCTTTTCTCCTTGTAACAGTGTGTCCCAAGACTTCACTACCAACTAACTGATATATGTTCTTAATATCACACCATTCT
>NC_090730.1:144727587-144730087 GCF_036898095.1 Palaemon carinicauda
CAGTGTTACATACCATAACTTAGACAAACAATTTTGTGGAAGGATTACATACTGTACTGATACTCAAAAACAGGTAACTGCATTTGGAAATGCGTTGAATACTGAAATATATTAAAAAATTAGATATATTCAGAATTGAACAGTACATAGGTGGTAAAAATTAATTAAAATTCTGTTTTATTTATTTCCCAACTGATTTAGAAATATGATTTACAATTCTAGACTGTATTGTAATAACTCACTTTGTGGACACCATTTCCTATTAGTTATACTTTGAATAAATGTGTGTTTTTTTTTAAACTATTGATATCAAATTTCAGACTTTTTATATTTATGAAACATGTTTTTAGTTTTTTTTTTATTTGTATTCGTTGCAGTTTTTTTTTTTAATTTGTTAAAGATAAATGAAATTAAATTAATTTTACCATTTTCTTTCAATTTGAATTATTTGCGTCTTTTGAAAACATCCGAATATAATTGCATTCACTAAAAATATTCTATCTGATTCTTTTATATTCCAAGAAAGAATTTAATTGATGGTGAATTGCTGTACGGCGAATTATTGATGGTGATCTTCCTAGATTTAATTATTTGCACTTATCCTTATTGACAATTTTGCTGATTCAGCAATATCCCTTAGAGAGAGAGAGAGAGAGAGAGAGAGAGAGAGAGAGAGAGAGAGAGAGAGAGAGAGAGAGAGAGAGAGAGAGAGAGAGGTTATTGTTTTGATATAACTTTACAATGCTATTTAAAAAATTTTCTATCGTGTTTGTTCATGTAAAAGTAATGGTTATATAAGTAATTGGACGGTATAAATTATATAATTAAAATGAAGCCATCATGCGAATATTGATTTAAAGTGTTTTTACCCTTTCGTGTTTTCTTTTCGAATTTACTCATGTTTTTTTATTCCAATTTTTCTATCAGGTATTTTTCTGTGATAGCCTGTCACATTTTCTATGATTGATGTAATGTAATCTCTAGTTTAACTGAAAACAAAAATTATATTCCCAGAACTCTCTCTCTCTCTCTCTCTCTCTCTCTCTCTCTCTCTCTCTCTCTCTCTCTCAACCCACCCGAGTCCAACCAGTGGTCCCTCCCTTTGGGTGCGTCAGTAGTTATAGATTTTTGAAACTCGTGTGTTATCGGGAACATTCTCGTGATAGTGACAGCGGTTTCGAGAGTCAACAGTAGCAACTATATCCTTATTATTCTCCTTCTTTTACCTATTTCATATCTTAGTTTAAATAACGATAGTAATCATTACGATAAAACTTATTCGTCTTAAAGTCAGCTTCTTTTGGGAGCCCAAAATATATAACTCAATTATCAAACTTGAAGAAAGATCTCTGTCTGGTGTCTGGGGACTAATTTAAAACCCCGTTTCTTTGACCTGCTTGATCTACCATCCTCTTCCATCTGGTCCTGACGGGACACTATTATTCCAGCCTCAGGAGAAAATAGACCACAACCAGTCTTCTGTTTTATTCCTCAGTCTTGTATTTGAATTATGTGAACCACAATCTTTTAAATTTTCTGGAAATAATGAAATCTAAAGAAAAGAATATTCGTCTGCCTGCTGTCTGCCATCGTTAGCAGCAACTCACCAAATTTGCTTTTCGTTATTTAAGTAAAAAAAAAAAATAAGAATCAATAAAATCAAAGATTAGTACATAAGATTTTCGGTTAGATGTAACTATCCATGTTCATAACTTTTAATGGATGTGACTTCAGATTTGGCTAATTTGACTCTGATGGCTCATTGTTTTTCTTAGATTTTAGATTTTATTATTTCCTGAATTTTATAGTATGTGACATCATTTGAATACAATAGTAATAAGGAATTTTGAAAAAATAAACATAACTTTAAACAAATATTGTTTAATGTATTTTTGGTAAAATATTCAAATGATTCTTTTTTTTCTAGAATCTATCTGTATCTTCGCATCTTACTTTAAATTACATTCATCACGTTTGTATTATTTAACAATAATTATCCTGTCACAATTACACAATAAAATCACTTGAGGATATCACAGCATTGTGTCCCATTATAGTTAGTCTAGCTTCTCTAAGCTTGAAGGTACACCCAAACACACTATTCTATCTTATTTCTCTTCTTATTTTATAATTTACATATGGAAGATTCATATTAATGTTGTTACTGTTCATAAAATATTTATTTAAATTTAATTGTTCAATACTTCTCGTCGTGTTTTTGCCCTTGTTCCCTTTCTTTAATGGGCTATTTTACCCGGTTGGAGCGCTTGGGCTTGTGGTATCTAGTTTTTAAAAATAGGGTTGTATCTTAGCTAATGATGATAATAATAATAATAATAATAATAATAATAATAATAATAATAATAATAATAATAATAATAATAATAATAATGATGATGATGATGATGATGATGATAATTAATAATTGATAATTATCAATGATAATAAGTCAACTACAAGAATATTAGCTTACTGTAGTTTCTTTACCGAATGCAACCCC
>NC_090730.1:144735087-144747587 GCF_036898095.1 Palaemon carinicauda
ATGTATTTATATATGAATACACAGATGTAAATGATTATTTATACATACAGTATACATATATGTATATATTCATATTTGCATATATTGTATACATATACATACACATGCTTGTATGTGTTTATATATATACAGACCCTGTCTTGATTATTACCTGCTGAATAGGGTTATGTGCTGCTCTACACACACACACACACACACACACACACACACACACACACACACACACACACACACACACACACACACACACTTATCGCCTGTATTTCGAACACCCTTACATTCACCATATCCTTCTTCCATTACTAGTTTGCACTCTTGCTTTTCCTGGATACGAAGACTTCACCTCTTCGGTATTTTTATGAACAATCAAACCAGCAATATCAGGTCTTCTCCTCCTCTTTCATACTTTTACTTCAGTAGTAAAATATAATTTCACCAACCTATTGTGCTTTTTTTATCTTAGATGATCGGACCTACTCGAAAAACTGATCCACCCTTCACTTTTCTATTACATCTTCATATCTCCACATTTTCGCTTTTCAATTTATGTTTTAATTCACCTATGCCACATAGAAAAATAATATCAACTGTTCGAACCGTTTGTCTTTCATCTACATTCAACGTCTTGGATAATGCTGTAGCCTCTGTACCATGGTCTTTAACTCTCTTCGGGTAGCGTTCTCTTGCTTGAGGGTACACTTGGGCACACTATCTTATCTTATTTCTCTTCTTGTTTTTTTAGTTTTTATAGTTAATGTATGAAAGATTTATTTTAATGTTGCTACTATTCTGAAAATGTTTTATTTTAATTTTTAATTACTTCTCTTATAGTTTCCTCATTTCCTTTCCTCACTGGGCTATTTTCCCTGTTGGAACTGTTGGGCTTATAGCATCCTGTTTTTTTCAACTGGGGTTGTAGCTTAGCAATTAATAATAATAATAATAATAATAATAATAATAATAATAATAATAATAATAATAATAATAATAATAATATCGTGGTAGGCGACCCTCTTTTAGGCAGGTTGAGTTAAAAGTAATGGCTGCATCGGCAGAGTTTATTTTCTTATCCAATTTTTCTATTTTCCGGAAAATTCTCTTCTCTAGAGCGCTGCATAGAAACCAACAAGACGGAACAATAAATGTTAACGTGTATTTTGTGAGAATATACTTGAGAAGTCTTCCCGATTTTGTCATTCACCTGACTGATGAATTTTTCAAGTCTGCTGGCTGATTGCAGCGCTCTAGAGAAGAGAATTATCCGGAAAATAGAAAAATTGGATAAGAAAATAAACTCAGCCGATGCAGCCATTACTTTTAACTCAACCTGAATAATAATAATAATAATAATAAATAATCACTGAAAGCTAGCCATCTTAATAATACTCTTATTTAGTCCCCTTTGCTTCAGTAGTGACTCCAATCATCTTCTCAGTCCTTTGTGCACATCATGCTGCTCTCATTGCCTTGCTTATTTTATGACTTGCTTTTTAGCTCTTCTTACCATCATCAATGGTAGGTACTCTCAAATATGGCTTTTAATCGACTCCCTTCATTCTTCCAGCATCCACGTTAACATTTATTGTTCCGTCTCGTTGGTTTCTATTCCTACCAATAACTGCTTCTCTCATTTTCAGTCTCCTTGAAACGCCATCAAATAATGATCACTAGTTTCTGCAGTATCGCTTCACTACCCACTGTCATTACTGTATCATGTACAAACCTTTGCCTTTGCTGTGCTAATGGTCGTTTGATCAGCCATGTTAGGTCCGACTTCACATCCAAGCCCCCTTTTTCCCTGTCCCTTTCGTTCTGCTACATTTACAAGACTTGATACTAATACAGGATTTTGTATCAAAAGGACATTACTTTATTCTCGTACATAGCATTTCCTAGATGAATGGTATATAATCAACTTATTTTATCAACCTTCTACCACTACAGCTTTCCACGAAAGTGATGATCATATTTATATTTTTTAGGAGAGCGTTTTCATATGGAACGAGTAAAAAGCACCAACTTGAAAGGTAGACTTCCAAAGAATTGTGTAAAAAGTGGAATACTGCAATATGCAGATAATTAGATAAAGATAAATAAGCCAAACAGCAACTTTAGTTCCTTTCAAATCACTCATTCCCATTAACACAGAAATGAAACAGCCAGTCTCAAAGTGAAATTTTGTTTGGAAAAAAGCTGTGTATAATAAGCATTACTTATTACATTTTATCAGAACTTCACAACACTTTTAAATATTTTTTCAGACCTAATTGAAATATAGTGTAATGCTACAAGAATTATGTGTTTAAAGCCTTGTTTAACGTTCATTTGAACACAAACAAAACGAAATTTACTAATATAACCAAGATTACTGTAAGTTTTAACGAAAATTGTCCGTCTTGTGTGTACCTCTGTCCAAAGCTGAATGCAAACTATTGTAAATCTCGTGCAAAACTAACCTATACTAAATATTTTTGCGGTCATTGTGTATAACAAAGGAAAATAATTTTGTTCTTATCCATTTTTCAAATGAAGAAAATATATTTTTGAGATGGGTCTTTAAGGTAGAATTTCAATTTGTCTTAAAACTTTGGTAACCGATGTCCATACACTGATGGAAATGGTTTACGGACTCTTTTTCGAAAACAATTATTCGAAAACAGTTATTCGAAATAATTCTTCGAAAACTACTGATTTAGTGATTGTTCGAACCAATATTTTAGGAAAAATTCTTCGAAAACAGTTGTTCGATAGTACTCTAAATAATGGTTAATATTTTGTCGATTTCGGTGCTTGTATTCCAAGAAAACTCAGTTAGAAATCTTTTTAGATTGTGCAAAATTTCTTGGATCTGTTAAAATAATAGCACCAACTTTATATGTTGAATATGTATACAAAGATTTTGAGGCCGTTATAGTAAGGGAACTAAAGGAAGAATTTCCATCGATTGCTCTGAAGATAAATGGATTGGACGGCCCCGTCTCAGGAATACGTGTCGCCCTCCTAAGTTTGAAATTGAGATGTGGTCAAGACCTACGGAAAGACTCTATCTGTATGTCTTGGATGTGGTCCTGTTTTGAAAGGGTGCGGTGCAAGATTTGTCCGGGAGAAACATAATTGAAGGATGGTACTGCAAGGGTACACTCTGGCATACTTCTCTATCTAATTTCTCTTCCTCTTGTTTTGCTAGAATTTTTATAGTTTATATAGAAAATATTTATTTTAATGTTGTTACTATTTTTTAAATATTTTATTTTTCCTTGTTTCCTTTCCTCACTGGGGTATTTTCCCTGTTGGGGCCCCGGGGCTTATAACTTCCTGCTTTTCCAAGTAGGGTTGTAACTTAGCAAGTACAGTAATAATAATAGTAGTAGTAGTAGTAGTAGTAGTAGTAGTAGTAGTGCTCGGAGTCGGTCTCTGTTCAAGAGTACTACTGCGCTTAACTGTTCCAACTATTTAATGACACTTATATCCCTTTTTGACTGGGGATACTTTAACGTGGTGAAAGGGTTTGAGTATCGCCATGATCAACAAGACTCTATTAGGCAGGGCCACACATACTAGGTGGGTTTGCTGTGAGCGATCAGACTAAACTCTCCCACCACCACCAATCCGCAATGGCCAGCGTACAGAGGTACAGAGGTACAGAGGATATGACACTACCCAAGACTAGAGAACAATTGTTTGATTTTGGAGTTACCTTCCATTGTCCTTCTCCTAGAAGGACTGCATGCCAAAACTAAAGTCCTCTTCTACCCTTACCAAGAGGAAAGTAGCTACTGAACAATTACATTGCAGTAGTTAACCCTTGAGCGAAAAAGAATTGTTTTGTAGTCTCAGTGTTGTCAAGTGTATGAGGACAGAGGAGAATGTGGAAAGAATAGGCCAGACTATTCGGTGTATATGTAGGCATAGTAAAAATGACCTGTAACCAGAGAGTGGGATCCAATGTAATACTGTCTGGCCCGTCATATGACGCCATAATCCTCTAGGAGTAGTATCACAACGGGTGGCTGGTGCCTTGGCCAACCTACTGGGTTTTCATATTACACTTTTGTAGAGGGAAAACTACACGAGTAACATCGCCTGCAGAGTGTACTATCTGATTTATAACCGCTGCTAATAAGGAATGGAAACAAGGTCTTAAAATAGGTCCGTTAATGTCCCTAAAACATATAGGTTTAAAATTCTATATATCATTGAAAGCATTGAATAAGAAAATATAGCGCGACTTCGTAAATGATTTTACTAATAAGTGTTTGAAAACAAGAGAGGTGAATTCGGTGAAGAAACTGCAGTAAGCTAATACTCTTGACGTGACACACTGCTAGGACACCCTCAAGTGATTTCATTGCATAATTGTGACAGGATAATAAGAATTAGATCCTGCTAAATGATATAGACTTAATGAATGTGATATTAATTAAGATGTAAAAATGCAAATGGATTTTATACAAAATAAAAGAATCTTTTGAACATTTTACTGAAAAGATTAAATAACTATTCTTTATTTTATTTATGTTTTATTTTACAAAATCCCTCATTACTATTGTATTTAACTGATGCCACAAACTGTGAAATTTCTAGAAATAATAAGACTTTAAAAAAAATGTGCCATTACAGTCATATTAACCACATTCTGATGCCACATCCATTAAAAGTTGTTTTGAACATAATTGCGTCTAACCGAAAATCATGTGCTTCTTATAAGTTTACCTTGTGTCTAATATGAAAATTGTATTCATAGATTTTGGATGGCTAGTTTATTTTTATTTAGATAACACTAGAAGAATAAATATTGGCATATCCCTGTTGCTCCTCAGGAAAATACTATATAAAATGGCAAAGTGGGATGATGAAATTTGAAGGGCTGTACTTGAGAATGGTAATAAGGTTAGGATGCACCACGTATGGTATATTGACATTTAGAAACGCACTCACTTGCTTTGTCTGTCAATAGATTTGAATATATTAAGATGGTTTTAAGTTAATAATTGATTGTAGAGTTTGTGGCAATTTGGATTTAATTGTATAACAAAATATACACGAGGCAAAGAAGGAAAGATACTGGAGAGAAGGTGAATTCTAGGAGTTGTAAAGCTTTGGCTGTGGCAATAGAATAACAGCCAATACAAACTTTGGATGAGAATGCTAATGTTTTGAATCTTGTCATTGCCTCTGTCAATGAAGTTGGGAGGAGGTTATTATTTCACCCTGTTTGGCTGTCTTTCTAAAGTAAGAGCGAAGGTCTTGTCGAGCCCCTTCAGCAAAGACGGGAACCATTAAAGAGGCTTATCAGTAAACAAAGCCATATGAAAGTACCCTGACAAATTATGCAGCTACGGAAGGTTACCTGAACTATTTTTAACTTCCCTTTAACGAAAAGCAAATTTGGTGAGTTGCTGCTAACGATGGCAGACAGCAGGCAGACGAATATTCTTTTCTTTAGATTTCATTATTTCCAGAAAGTTTAAAAGATTTTGGTTCACATAATTCAAATACAAGACTGAGGAATAAAACAGAAGACTGGTTATGGTCTATTTTCTCTCGAGGCTGAAATAATAGTGTCCCGTCAGGACCAGATGGAAGAGGATGGTAGATCAAGCAGGTCAAAGAAACGGCGTTTTAAATTAGTCCCCAGACACCAGACAGAGATCTTTCTTCAAGTTTGATAATTAGGTTACTATTTTTTGGCTCTCAAAAGTAGCCGACTTTAAGACGAGTGAGTTTTATCGTAATAATTACCATCGTTACTTAAACTACGATATGAAATAGGTAGAAAGAAGGAAAATAATAAGGATATAGTTGCTACTGTTGACTCTCGAAACCGCTGTCACTATCACGAGAATGTTCCCGATAACACACGAGTTTAAAAAATCTATAACTACTGACGCACCCAAAGGGAGGGACCACTGGTTGGACTCGGGTGGGTTGAGAGAGAGAGAGAGAGAGAGAGAGAGAGAGAGAGAGAGAGAGAGAGAGAGAGAGAGAGTGTGTGTTCTGGGAATATAATTTTTCTGTTTTCAGTTAAACTAGAGATGACATTACATCAATCATAGAAAATGTGACAGGTTATCACAGAAAAATACCTGATAGAAAACTTGTAATAAAAAAACATCAGTAAATTCGAATATGAAACAAAATCACGAAAGGGTAAAAACACTTTAAATTAATATTCGCTTGATGGCTTCATTTTTATTATAAAATCTATACCGTACAATTACTTATATAACCATTACTTTTACATGAACAAACACGATAGAACATTCTAAAAATAGCATCGTAAAATTATATCAAAACGATAACCTCTCTCTCTCTCTCTCTCTCTCTCTCTCTCTCTCTCTCTCTCTCTCTCTCTCTCTCTCTCTCTCTCCTCTCTCTCTCTCTCTCTCTCCAGGATATTGCTGAATCAGTAAAATTGTCAATAGGATAAGTGCAAATAATTAAATTTATGAAAATCACCCTCAATAATTCATTTAAATTCATTCTTGGAATATAAAAGAACCAGATAAGAGTATTTTTGTTGAATGCAATTATATTCGGTTATTTTCAAAAGACGCGAATAATCTATATTGAAAGAAAAGAGTAAATTTCATTTAATTTCATTTACCTTTAGACGATTCAAATAAACTGTATCAAATACACTGTATCAAATACGTAAAATTGAAGATATGTTTCATAGATATATAAAAAACCTGAAATTTTATATGAATATTTCGAAAACGCGCATTTATTCATAGAATAACCAATAGGAAATGGCATTTGCCAATCCACGTAAGTGATCAATTACAACATAGTCTGGATCATATTTCTAAATCAGTTGGGCAATAAATAAAACGGAATTTTAACTGATTTTTTTTTACCAGCTTTGTACGTTATTGCTCAGTTCTATCCTCAATGTTTTTTCCCTTTTAATGCATTCAAGTATTTAAAGCATTTCCAAATGTTGGGATAACGTGCAGTGATTTGTTTGTCAAAAGCTCTACATTATGTCACATAACACTGAGTCGTAAACGTTCCAATTTGGGGTCATAGATGCAGGTGTTTTCAATCTTGATGTTCGATCAGTGTATTCCCTTAAATAATGGACAACATTTTGGGTCTCTGGTGAAAAATGGCCGTAGAAACTCTAAAGAGATTTTTTCCCTAGTAAAATGCTACTGCAGGTAGAATGCACATTTTAAAATGAAAATATAGGTCAGTGTCATATCTCTATTTTAAATTCTTTGACATGATCATAAGCATGAGCCAGTGAGAAAAAAAAAGCCACTCATGTTTTCATCTTTTCCAAAAATATGTAGTACGTAAATTTATACTTATCAGGCAATATGCCATATACTAATAGCAATGAAACATTCTCCTCTTAACCATGAATAGCATATAACGGATAAAAAAGTAACGGTACCGTTTTAAACGTCCATCAACATAACCGTGTCGGCTTTCAGCTAACAATTGTAGATCTCTGTGAGCGCTGAGAATTATTTTACGATTTTCCATATGAGGATCCATCCTCTTTACGTAAAGTTGTTAAACCTTTGATGGAAAAAAATGAATCTTTACGATGAAGTGGAAAAGGTGGTCCTGAACTATTTTGGGATCCGATGTTTCGTATTGTTCTTTTCAAGGTGGCTGTGTTAGGAAGTCTTTCTGCTGTTGCTTGGCCGCATCCAGCTTAGGCCGCTGATAATAGGCGAATCAATAGAGTCCTTTGCTTTATCTAGAACTTGTTCACAAATTCTTGCTGCCTCAACATGAACCCTAACTGTTTTTGTCAGCGCCTGTAGTCCCTCTGGCTCGACTCTTTTGTGTGTGTGTGTGTGTGTGTGTGTGTGTGTGTGTGTGTGTGTGTGTGGGCTATGTACTCTTTGTTTTTCTATGTAATGCATACAGTTATTGGTAAAAAATATTGAGAAAAAAATTGACAGGAAAATCCCACAAACAAATTTTGTGAATTAATTACACGTAATAATGACAATACATACACACATATGATTTGCTTTCATGTAATTAAATATACCACAAAAGCCAGTAGGAAATAAAGAAAGATTTCAGTACCTAGTGCTTACGTGCATTTTAATGTATTCTTCTTCAGGCTACAGTATCCTGAAGTATTTTTTTTAAACACAAAAGCGCTAGGTACTGAAATATTTCATTATATCCTACTGGTTCTTGTAATATTTATATATATATATATATATATATATATATATATATATATATATATATATATATATATATATATATATATATATTTATAGATAATGATATTACTTTTGGTTTTGTGTATGTGTGTGCATATAACTATCAAAATGGGTTGATCACCTGAAAAAGGACGCCAGCATATTAGCGCAAAATAATTAATTTTTCAGAACTGGTTAGAATATACACTTATTAAGCTTGCTTATCCCTTGTTGGCAGAATGAAGCTCTTTCAGAATCGGCTTAGGTAGATGCCTTGAAAGAGTAATGAGACGCAGGAGTGCGTGCTTAATAGGGATGAATCGCAGTTAGTGTAGGGGTATTCGGAGCACTACTAATGAGCCGTCTGTATAGGTGTGTGAAGCGAATAATGTTGAGGAATAAGCTGTTGAAGCAGGACTGTGGTGGTGACTGTGTTGTTTATCACTGGCGGCACTTCACTTTAGGTGATATGACTTGTTGAAAAAAAATATACTGTAAACACACACACACACACACATATATATATATATATATATATATATATATATATATATATATATATATATATATATATATATGTGTGTGTGTGTGTGTGTGTGTGTGTGTGTGTGTGTACACGCATGATGAAAACAAAATACAAGTTATATTTTGATAATTGCTGTCATCGATTTGAAACCTAATTGTTAATTTAACAATTAGTTAACAATGATTCAAAGATGACAAAGGGATTCGTACGAACCATATCTAGAATATAGCATTGTGAATTTTTTTTACCAAATGGAAGTGGTGAGAGTAAATGGTGTCTTCTTCATATTAGATACAAATCCTATTACGGTCCCATTTTTATACGAAGAAAATTTAAAAAGGAAACCAATATAGGTTCATTTTATACTAGGGTAAGCATTTAATGTATTTCAAGGAGACATTGGTGGCTATATAAGTATTGCTTACCGCATTTAGATTAAGATCTGTCAAATAAAGGTCCTTTCCCGCTCAGGCATTTGAACCAGAGTAGCCACCAGTTTGTTACACGTGGTAACTCTTGGACCAAATCGATCATACCGTATGTATTTAGATTTATATACAGGTGTAAATTTGCACATCCGGAAAATTCACCGCCAATATTTCACTCTCAGGTGTCCCAACATTTTTACAACAAACAATTCACCTCCCCACAATTAATTACCCATTTTTTCATTTTATAAGTACTAATTTACGCAGAAATGTTAACGTTACCTGTTTGCTCGGGTCTAGCAATAAAATTGTATTACTCTGGTTTGAAATGTTTTTTTTTCTCATTTTTATAAATAGCTCATCAGTATTTTAAAGACTACAAGTTATATATTCCTTCACAATGATCTTATTCATGTATAGCATAAACACCCTTTGGAAATGGCCCTTCGATTTATTCAGACTGAGAAAGAAAATATTTTTTTTATTGATAATTTTATGAATTACAAAGAAAGACAAAGATTATATCGCAAATAAAAAAGTCAAAAGTACACACACACACACACACATATATATATATATATATATATATATATATATATATATATATATATATATATATATATATATATATATATGCAGTATATATATATATATATATATATATATATATATATATATATATATATATATATATATATGAAATAAAAGTGTCGAGCCAGAGGGACTACAGCCGATGACAAAACAGTTAGGGTTTGTGACGGGCCGAGAGAAGGTTGACTCAAAGACAGGATGAAAGCAACTGAGTGAGTTTACTATAGAACACTCTCCTTTATATACAAAAGTTCAATGCAACAGTAAATTTCATGTTCAAAACCGACACCGTTAACGGTGAGAAAAACAGGTATGTTTATTCAGGTTCTTTTTAGTGTGAGGGAACGGCGAAGATACAAGCATAATATATACACAAAATAAACTTTTTACGATCGTGTGACACACGGTTGGTACAGGTTCATGTTGAGGCAGCAAGAATTTGTGAACTAGTTTCAGATAAAGCAAAGGATTCAATTGATTCGCCTTGTTCAATATCACCAGTGGCCTAAGCTGGATGCAGTCAAGCATCAGCAGAAAGACTTCCTAACACAGCCACTTTGAAAAGAACAATACGAAACATGGAATCTCAAACAAATTTTGGACCAGCTTTTCCACTTCATCGTAAAGATTCAGTTTTTCCCTCGAATATTTCACAACTTTACGTAAAGAGGATGGTTCCTCATATCTTGATACGGTCAATGTCGAAATCGTATAATAATTCTCAGCGCTCACAGAGGTCTACGATTATTAGTTGAAACCCAACATTATGTAATCCCTCTCCGAATGAGACAAAATCCTAGATATAATCATCTTGTCCGTTTAATATATCAGAACATATTAAATAAGAAATGTCTACGATGACTATTGAAGAAAGATATGGCACTACGGCGTCAATGACCTCATATGTCAGGATGCCTGAAAACTTTAAATCAATCAATGAAACCAACACTAATATTTTGATGGAAAGTTGAAAACTGTACCGTCATTTTTTCATTAGTTTTGTTTTACATAGTTTAAAGGAAAATGTTTCATTGCTATTAGTACATGGCTTGTTGCTTCATAGATATCAAGGTACATTCTAAATATTTTTGGAAAAGATGAAAACATGGGTGTCTTTTTTTTTATTTTTCCCACTGCCTCATAGTTAAATCAAAGGATTTGAAATAGATATATGACACTGACCCAGAATTTGCTTCTATATTATGCATGCTACCTGTAGAAGCCTTTCACTAGCAAAAAAAAAAAAAAAAAAAAAAAAAAAGTGTTTGAAGTGTTTTACGACCATTTTCCCCCCGAGACCCAAGATGTAATCAATTATTTCCTAGATACACGGATCGGACCTCCAGATAAAAGACAACTCCATCCACGACCCGAAATTTAAACTTTTACGATTCAGTGTTACATACCATACCATAGACAAACAATTTTGTGGAAGGATTACATACTGTACAGCCTCTCAAAAACAGGTAACTGCATTTGAAATGCTTTGAATACTGAAATATATTAAAAAATTAGATATATTTAGAATTGAACAGTACATAGGTGGTAAAAATCGCTTAAAATTCTGTTTTATTTATTTCCCAACTGATTTAGAAATATGATTTAGAATTCTAGACCGTATTGTAATTACTCACTTTGTGGACACCATTTCCTATTAGTTATACTATGAATAAATGTGTTTTTTTTTTAAACATTGATATCAAATCTCGCGTTTTTTATATTTATGAAGCATGTCTTTAGTTTTTTTTTTTTTTTTTTTTTTTTTTTTTGTATTCGATAGTTTTTTTTTAATGAAATGAAATTAAATTAATTTTACCATTTTCTTTCAATATAGATTATTTGCGTCTTTTGAAAACATCCGAATATAATTGCATTCACCAAAAATATTCTATCTGATTCTTTTATATTCCAAGAAAGAATTTAATTGATGGTGAA
This sequence comes from Palaemon carinicauda, assembly GCF_036898095.1. Classification (NCBI taxonomy): domain Eukaryota; kingdom Metazoa; phylum Arthropoda; class Malacostraca; order Decapoda; family Palaemonidae; genus Palaemon; species Palaemon carinicauda. The sequence continues at coordinate 144,746,745 of NC_090730.1, forward strand.
TTGCTGTGCGGCGAATTATTGAGGGTGATCTTCCTAGATTTCATTATTTGCACTTATCCTTATTAACAATTTTACTGATTCAGCAATATCCCTGAGAGAGAGAGAGAGAGAGAGAGAGAGAGAGAGAGAGAGAGAGAGAGAGAGAGAGAGAGAGAGAGAGAGGTTATTGTTTTGATATAATTGTACAATGCTATTTTTAAAATGTTCTTTTGCGTTTATTCATGTAAAATTAATGTTTGTATAAGTAATTGGACGGTATAGATTCTATAATAAAAATGAAGCCATCATGTGAATATTGATTTCAAGTGTTTTTACCCTTTCGTGTTTTCTTTTCGAATTTACTCTTGTTTTTTTATTCCAATTTTTCTATCAGGTATTTTTCTGTATAACCTGTCACATTTTCTATGATTGATGTAATGTCATCTCTAGTTTAAATGAAAACAGAAAAATTATATTCCCTGAGTCTCTCTCTTTCTCTCTCTCTCTCTCTCTCTCTCTCTCTCTCTCTCTCTCTCTCTCTCTCTCTCTCAACCCACCCGAGTCCAACCAGTGGTCCCTCCCTTTGGATGCGTCAGTAGTCATAGATTTTTTAAACTCGTGTGTTATCGGGAACATTCTCGTGATAGTGACACCGGTTTCGCCAATCAACAGTAGCAACTATATCCTTATTATTCTCTACTTTTACCTATTTCATATCTTAGTTTAAATAACGATAGTAATGACAACGATGAAAATTATTCGTCTTAAATTCAGCTTCAAAATTTTGGGAGCCAAAAAAATTATAACTTAATTATTAAACGTGAAAAAAGAACTGTGTCTGGTGTCCGGGAAATAATTTGAAAT
>NC_090730.1:144755087-144757587 GCF_036898095.1 Palaemon carinicauda
ACTCTCATTGCCTTGCTTATTTTATGACTTGCTTCTTAGCTCTTCCTATCATCGTCAATGGTAGGTACTCTTAAATATGGTTTTTAAACGACTGCTTTCATTCTTCCAGCATCCACGTTAACATTTATTGTTCCTTCTTGTTGGTTTCTATTCATACCAATAACTAATTCTCGTATTTTCAATCTCCTTGAAACGCCCTTAAATAATGATCACTAGTTTCTGCAGTATCGCTTCACTACCACTGTCATTACTGTATCATATGCAAACTTTTGCTGTGCTGATGGTCGTTTGATCAGCCATGTTGGGTCCAACTTCATATCCAAGCCCCCTTTTTTTCCCTGTCTTTTTCGTTCTGCTATATTTACAAGACTTGATACTAATACAGGATTTTGTATCAAAAGGACATTACTTTATTCTCGTACATAGCATTTCCTAGATGAATGGTATATAATCAACTTATTTTATCAACCTTCTACCACTACAGCTTTCCACGAAAGTGATGATCATATTTATATTTTTTTAGGAGAGCGTTTTCATATGGAACGAGTAAAAAGCACCAACTTGAAAGGTAGACTTCCAAAGAATTGTGTAAAAAGTGGAATACTGCAATATGCAGATAATTAGATAAAGATAAATAAGCCAAACAGCAACTTTAGTTCCTTTCAAATCACTCATTCCCATTAACACAGAAATAAAACAGCCAGTCTCAAAGTGAAATTTTGTTTGGAAAAAAAGCTGTTTATAATAAGTATTACTTATTACACTTTATCAGAACTTCACAAAATTTTTAAACATTTTTTTAGACCTAATTGAAATATAGTTAATATAGTGTAATGCTACAAGAATTATGTGTTTAAAGCCTTGTTTAACGTTCATTTGAACACACACAAAACAAAATTTACTAATATATCCAAGATTACTGTAAGTTTTAACGAAAATTGTCCGTCTTGTGTGTACCTCTGTCCAAAGCTGAATGCAAACTATTGTAAATCTCGTGCAAAACTAACCTCTACTGAATATTTTTGCGGTCATTGTGTATAACAAAGGAAAATAATTTTGTTCTTATCCATTTTTCAAATGAAGAAAATATATTTTTGTTATGGCTCTTTAAGGTAGAATTTCAATTTGTCTCAACCCTTTGGCAACCGGTGTCCATACACTGATAGAGAGGGTTTACGGACTCTTTTGCGAAAACAATTATTCGAAAACAGTTATTCGATAAATTCTTCGAAAACTACCTGTTTGACTTAGTAATTGTTCGAACCAATATTTTAGGAAAAATTCTTCGAAAACAGTTGTTCGATAGTACTCTAAATAATGGTTAATATTTTGTCAATTTCAGTGCTTGTATTCCAAGAAAACTCAGTTAGAAAGCTTTTTAGTTTGTGCAAAATTTCTTGGATCTGTTAAAATAATAGCACCAACTTTATGTGTTGAATATGTATACAAAGATTTTGAGGACGCTAAAGTAAGGGAACTAAGGAAGAATTTCCATCGACTGCTCTGAAGATAAATGGATTGGAATACGTGTCGCCTTCCTAAGTTTGAAATTGAGATGTGGTCAAGACCTACGGAAAGACTTTATCTGTATGTCTTGGATGTGGTCCTGTTTTGAAAGGGTGCGGTGTAAGATTTGTCCGGGAGAAACATAATTGAAGGATGGTACTATAAGGGTACACTCGGGCACACTTCTCTATTCTCTATCTAGTTTGTCTTCCTCTTGTTTTGTTAAAATTTTTATAGTTTATAAAGAAATTATTTATTTTAATGCTGTTACTGTTCTTAAAATATTTTATTTTTCCTTGTTTTCTTTCCTCACTGGGCTATTTTCCCTGTTGGGGCCACTGGGCTTATAGCATCCTGCTTTTCCAACTAGGCTTGTAGCTTAGCAAGTAATAATGATAATAATAAATATAATGAAAATAATAAAAATGAAAATAGTAATAAAAATAATAAGAATAATAAAAATAAAAATAACGATATAAAAATTTTTGCCTGAATACTGGATGATTAGTTTATTTTTATTTAGATAACACTATAAAAATAAATATTGACATCTTCTTGTTGCTTATCGTAAAAATACTATTTAAAATGGCAAAGTGGGATGCTGAAATTCGAAGGGCTGTTCTTGAGGTTGATACTATGGACTACGTATGGTATATTGACATTTAGAAACGCACTAACTTGCTTTGTCTGTCAATAGATTTGATTATGTTGAGATGGTTTAAGTTAATACTTGATGGTAGAGTTTGTGGTAATTGGGATTTAATTGTATAACAAAATATTCACTTGGCAAAGAAGGCAAGATACTAGAGAGAAGGTGAATTCTAGGAGTTGTAAATATTTGGCTGTGGCAATAAAATAACAGCAAATACAAACTTTGGATGAGAATGCTAATGTTTTGAACCTTGTCGTTGCCTCCGTCAACGAAGTTGTGAGGAGGTTATGATTTCGCCCCTGTTTGTCTGTCTGTTTGTGAACCACTTCCAGGTCATAGGGA
>NC_090730.1:144767587-144772587 GCF_036898095.1 Palaemon carinicauda
AGGTAATTCTCTGAAGCAAAAGGTAGAAGTAAAAGCAAATCTTTCTTTCCTTTTTCATAATGATTACCTTTTACTTGCGAGAATATCCTCCAAGCAGAAGTAAAAGGTTGACTCGTGTTTCGGGAGCGCGTAGTTACATGTTGGAACTTGTAAGATTTCATTTGTGCTGTCAAGATAAGAAAGAGTTTAGTATTTATAATACGTATTTAATGCCCTGTTTTTACTTGTATTTAATTAAGTTTACGCATCAGAAAGAACACAGATGCCGCCGCGCCTTCCCCAAAGCCTCGCTGGCGACATCTATCCGCCACCCCTTGCATTAGAAGTGCTTTGTCCTCTTTTTAGCTCCCCCACACCTTGCATTAGAAGTTCTTTGACCTCTTTTTAGCTCCCCCACCCCTTGCATTAGTAGTTCTTTGACCTCTTTTTAGCTCCCCCACCCCTTGCATTAAAAGTTCTTTGACCTCTTTTTAGCTCCCACACCCCTTGCATTAGAAGTTCTTTGACCTCTATTTAGCTCCCCCACCCCTTGCATTAGAAGTTCTTTGACCTCTTTTTAGCTTCCCCACCCCTTGCATTAGAAGTTCTTTAACCTCTTTTTAGCTACCACACCCCTTGCATTAGAAGTTCTTTGACCTCTTTTTAGCTCCCACACCCCTTGCATTAGAAGTTCTTTGACCTCTTTTTAGCTCCCCCACCCCTTGCATTAGAAGTTCTTTGACCTCTTTTTAGCTTCCCAACCCCTAGCATTAGAAGTTCTTTGACCTCTTTTTAGCTACCACACCCCTTGCATTAGAAGTTCTTTGACCTCTTTTTAAATCCCACAGCCCTTGCATTAGAAGTTCTTTGACCTCTTTTTAGCTCCCACACCCCTTGCATTAGAAGTTCTTTGACCTCTTTTTAGCTCCCCCACCCCTTGCATTAGAAGTTCTTTGACCTCTTTTTAGCTCCCACACCCCTTGCATTAGAAGTTCTTTGACCTCTTTTTAGCTCCCATACCCCTTGCATTAGAAGTTCTTTGACCCCTTTTTAGCTCCCCCACCCTTTGCATAAGAAGTTCTTTGACCTCTTTTTAGCTCCCACACCCCTTGCATTGGAAGTTCTTTGACCTCTTTTTAGCTCCCACACCCCTTGCATTAGAAGTTCTTTGACCTCTTTTTAGCTCCCCCACCCCTTGCATTAGAAGTTTTTTTGACCTCCTTTTAGCTCCCCCACCCCTTGCATTAGAAGTTCTTTGACCTCTTTTTAGCTCTCCCACCCCTTGCATTAGAAGTTCTTTGACCTCTTTTTAGCTCCCCCACCCCTTGCATTAGAAGTTCTTTGACCTCTTTTTAGTTCCCCCACCCCTTGCATTAGAAGTTCTTTGACCTCTTTTCAGCTACCACACCCCTTGCATTAGTAGTTCTTTGACCTCTTTTTAGCTCCCCCACCCCTTGCATTAGAAGTTCTTTGACCTCTTTTTAGCTCCCACATCCCTTGCATTAGAAGTTCTTTGACCTCTTTTTAGCTCCCCCACCCCTTGCGTTAGTAGTTCTTTGACCTCTTTTTAGCTCCCCCACCCCTTGCATTAGAAGTTCTTTGACCTCTTTTTAACTCCCACGCCCCTTGCATTAGAAGTTCTTTGACCTCTTTTTAGCTCCCACACCCCTTGCATTAGAAGTTCTTTGACCTCTTTTTAGCTCCCCCACCCCTTGCATTAGAAGTTCTTTGACCTCTTTTTAGCTTCCCCACCCCTTGCATTAGAAGTTCTTTGACCTCTTTTTAGCTCCCACGCCCCTTGCATTAGAAGTTCTTTGACCTCTTTTTAACTCCCACGCCCCTTGCATTAGAAATTCTTTGACCTCTTTTTAGCTCCCACACCCCTTGCATTAGAAATTCTTTGACCACTTTTTAGCTCCCACACCCCTTGCATTAGAAATTCTTTGACCTCTTTTTAGCTCCCACACCCCTTGCATTAGAAATTCTTTGACCTCTTTTTAGCTCCCACACCCCTTGCATTAGAAGTTCTTTGACCTCTTTTTTAGCTCCCCCACCCCTTACATTAGAAGTTCTTTGACCTCTTTTTAGCTTCCCCACCCCTTGCATTAGAAGTTCTTTGACCTCTTTTTAGCTTCCCCACCCCTTGCATTAGAAGTTCTTTGACCTCTTTTTAGCTTCCCCACCCCTTGCATTAGAAGTTCTTTGACCTCTTTTTAGCTCCCACACCCCTTGCATCAGAAATTCTTTGACCTCTTTTTAGCTCCCCCACCCCTTGCATTAGAAGTTCTTTGACCTCTTTTTAGCTCCCCCACCCCTTGCATTAGAAGTTCCTTGACCACTTTTTAGCTTCCCCACCCCTTGCATTAGAAGTTCTTTGACCTCTTTTTAGCTCCCCCACCCCTTGCATTAGAAGTTCATTGATCTCTTTTTAGCTCCCCCACCCTTTGCATTAGAAATTCTTTGACTCATTTTTAGCTCCCACACCCCTTGCATTAGAAGTTCTTTGACCTCTTTTTAGCTCCCACACCCCTTGCATTAGAAGTTCTTTGACCTTTTTTTAGCTCCCACGCCCCTTGCATTAGAAGTTCTTTGACCACTTTTTAGCTCCCCCACCCCTTGCATTAGAAGTTCTTTGACCTCTTTTTAGCTCCCCCACCCCTTGCATTAGAAGTTCTTTGACCTCTTTTTAGCTCCCCCACCCCTTGCATTAGAAGTTCTTTGACCTCTTTTTAGCTCTCCCACCCCTTGCCTTAGAAGTTCTTTGACCTCTTTTTAGCTTCCCCACCCCTTGCATTAGAAATTCTTTGACTTCTTTTTAGCTCCTACACCCCTTGCATTAGAAATTCTTTGACCTCTTTTTAGCTCCCACACCCCTTGTATTAGAAGTTCTTTGACCTCTTTTTTAGCTCCCACACCCCTTGCATTAGAAGTTCTTTGACCTCTTTTTAGTCCCACACCCCTTGCATTAGAATATCTTTGACCTCTTTTTAGCTGCCACACCTCTAGCATTAGAGGTTCTTTGACCTCTTTTTAGCTCCCACACCTCTAGCATTAGAAGTTCTTTGACTTCTTTTTAGCTCCCACACCTCTAGCATTAGAAGTTCTTTAACCTCCTTTTAGCTCCCACACCTCTAGCATTAGAAGTTCTTTGACCTCTTTTCAGCTCCCTCACCTCAAGCATTAGAAGTTCTTTGACCTCTTTTCTGCTCCCTTACCTCAAGCATTAGAATTCTTTCACCTCTCTTTATAGCTCCCACACCTCTAACATTAGAAGTTGTTTGACCTCTCTCTTTAGCTCCCACACTTCTAGCATTACAAGTTCTTTGACATATATTTTTAGGTTCCATACTTTTAACATTAGAGGGTCTTCGTTCTATATTTTGAGGTGCCTTACTTTTAGCATTAGAGGCTCTCTATTTTTAGGTGTCTCATCTCTGGCTTAGAGGCTCCTCTTCGCTGTTCTCTCCTGTCTTCTAGTTTTCAAGATATTCTTTCCTTAGATTGTGTGTTTCTTTCGAGATTTCATTGTCTCTTTTCCTTAGTTCGTCAGTGTCCTTATAGATTTCAAAAGAGATTTCAGTACCGCGAGTCCTCACTTCGTCAGATTCCCTAGGGAAATCGAAGGCATTTATTCTTTACCTATCTGGGCAATGAGAAAAGAGATGAATACTATCGATTTCTCCGCATACACTATCATGCCAAAGTAAATGACGATACAAAGCTTTGTACTTTTTCCAAGAGTCTCCTCTAATAAGACATCGTCGCAAAAGTCAAGCAAAGGATCTTTCAAGGCGCATACATTATGATCTTCAAAGCTCAGCTGCCAACGGAAGATCCCGTGTCTTTCCATAGGTCGGGCGATATAAAACGAACGATCGGCAGCTTCGGCTGCAACTAAAACCATCTGTAGTTGATGGTGTTCCGAAGACGTAACACATAATTCTTACCGTCAGCTTCCTATTCCGCCAGAACGCGATCTCTGTGAGTTAAGTGAAATCCTTCTCCCAGACATCAACTCATTTCCTCTTACTCCCATTGACGCGCAATTCCTTGGTTAGAATTCGCCAGCTACATACAGATCATGTGAGGTGTTGCAGGCTACGTTTGAAAAAATGAAGATCAGGTCTTCAGAGGTCATTTGAAGCTCGGGGAGGAGTCGTTCAGGAGTGCTCTTGGAAATTTCAGTTCTGGAGTCATTCAGAAATCCATGTTAAGTAATCGGATATGTCCTTTGAAGACTTTTGGAAATTCGGGAAAGTTTTCTGCCGATACCGTTCTGAGATTCCGTTCTGGAGGCATTCCGAATTCCATGGTAAGACTAAGGCTATTTCTTCTGAAACCAATTTAGAAATCTGGGAAAGTTTTCTTCCGATACCGTTCTGAGATTCCGTTCTGGAGGCATTCAGAATTCCATGCTAAGTCTATGGCTATTTCTTCTGAAGCCATTCGGAAATCCGAGAAGATTTTCTTCCGAATTCGTTTAGGACTCGCGAATAATTCCATTCTAGTTTTATAACAACAACAACAACAACAACAATAATAATAATGATAATAATAATAAGTGTGGGTAAAGGGGGCATGTATTGTTTAACATGCCTCACATCCACAAAATCTGCCATCGTGCTGACAATCGGACAGAACAACCTTTCTCTTTGAACTGCAGTCTGCTACTGACCAGACTCAGCTTTTTCGAAGCATATGCTCTTTATATGAAATAAAGGGTCTTCTTTATGTATAACCATTTACTTTTATATGATTATAAGGATATGCTTTTGCTCTAAATGTAGAAGCTTTTGCTTCTTTATGAATACCGCCCATTATTAGTGCTACATATAATACGTACAATGTGTATGTATATGGAGAGAGAGAGAGAGAGAGAGAGAGAGAGAGAGAGAGAGAGAGAGAGAGAGAGAGAGGGAAATTGCTTAGGAAAATGCAAACGAAGAATATTTCCGTGTTATAAATATTAATATGAATAGTCAGTTCCAATATTATTCAAGGAAATTTTATATAGAAATAGG
>NC_090730.1:144787587-144795087 GCF_036898095.1 Palaemon carinicauda
TCATATCATTTGTAATCCTATATCGCCTTCGGGCACTTTTCAATTGTTATATCATCAGCTATCACTTTTATACAAGCATTTTAAAATTATTAGTTACCCATCCCACTTATGCATCATCTATATCTACTTATTTATTTCCACTTAACACAACTCCTTAACAGAATACTTATTCCACCAACACAAACTTCTTATGCTTCCTTCTCTATATTTTATTTACTCAATATTGGACTAACCCATTTTTACTCTCAACATATCTCGACAGAGGGCTACCCTATTTGCAAAATCCTTCTCCTTTCTGGTCCTTTATAGCCAAGTCTTACTCTTTGGTTTTCCGGTCCTTTATTGCCAAGTCTTACTCTTTGGTTTCACAAAGTGCTTTAATATATTATCACGCACAGCTATAGAATATTTGCATACATTCCAAACTTCAGCAATTATAACTTATAATTCACTTATTAGAATAAGAAAGCATACCATATGAAGTACATAAGTAATTTTCACACTTTAAAGAATACATAGAGAGCTATTGTTTGTTTTCCCGGCATCACAAACAAATAAGAGTAATCACCATAGTCCATAAGGCAGGTTCCTCTATCATTTAAATAGCATTTATAACTTAAAATGGTGTTCAACCTTCTACTTGGCTCTCCTCAGCTTAGGAGCTGAGGGCTTACATAAGCAAGGTTCTTGGTTTGAGCACAACCTCCTGGCGACCAGTTATCCTAACAGTGAATGGGGGCAAGTATCAGATAAGCTCATGAAGGGCATGCTGCCATCAACCTCATCTCAATAGATAACTAAATCAGAAGACACTGTACCATAGGATTTAGTGCTGCCAGTGCTCCCTAAAGGTATCTTGTAGGCATTACCAGAGAGATTTTGTTAAGTTCCCTCCGCTATAGGTGTACCCACTATTTAACCTTTTACGTTTGTCTACATTCCGCCCTTTTTTCTTTCATCTTGCTGTCCAGCCTCTTTATTTTTTATCTGATGGTGCATCTGTGAAGTCTTCCTGCGGTGCAACTATGAAGTTTTCCTCTTGCTTGCATTTCGGTGTGTAATGGCCTCCGCTGCCCCAGCTTTGCCAAAATACCCAAAGACCACAGATCAAATTAAACAGATAGAGCCATCCACTAAAAATAGGCAGACAGGGGTGACCCCAGAGAAAAAATATGGTGGTCACTGCCCTATTCAATCTTTGACTGCTGATTAGCGGATGAAGCCCGTGTGATTAAAACTTTCACAACACTAGTCTCTTCATACAATTCAATGAGTTCTGTGTAATAGTTAGAAAAATTTTGATTACTTTATAGCCATTTGTACAAACGTAGAGAGTAGCAGAGCTATTTTAATGCCTTTGAATATCAAACTCCTCCCCCGCCCGAAAAAAATATAAAATTTTCAAGAAAATAAAACGTTATATCATATATATATATATATATATATATATATATATATATATATATATATATATATATATATATATATTTAGAAATATATATTCGTTCAGAAATATCTTATGTAAATTCTAATAATCACGTGTTCCTACATTTGCCAAAGAATATACGAGGCTAAAATGCTGGGTCGATAAAATTGGATAATTTACATAAGTTGTTGCTGCCACTGCATTATTTGTGCTCAAGAGTAGGGCGATCTCAAACATCACATGATTAGTATTAAAATAATACCTAGTTCAATCATGTTCACATGCCTTTTAAATGAACTATCTGTATGTAATTGTTATTGTTATGCACCCTGCATCATCATTCCATTGAATAGGGAAATTGCAATTACTGTGCTGGCATAGATGTAAATGGCATTATCATTTGAAATGTTCTCTCATATCTGGGTTATTACTGTACTCGGCCACTGTAGATTTTTTTTTTCGAAACCATAACGAATTTCGTACACATATTCATTAGGGAAGGCTACGTATATACAAATTATTAATTTAATTGATATTCACATTCTCTATTTTTCTATTGTTTATATTTTATAATTTAACTTCATGATTTTACTTAACTCATCAATTATTAATTTGTATGATTTATTGTGCGTTTAATTTTTGCTCTGCAACCCCTAAACTAATAGAAAGAAACACGCGCGTATAAACACTTTCACACACACACACACGCGCACACACACACACACACACACATATATATATATATATATATATATATATATATATATATATATATATATATATATATATATATATATATATACACACACACTAGACAATGTCTTTGGTAATGTTAAATTTCAAGGCCCCAAAGAATGTACATAAAACAACATTTTGCCTTTTGAAAATGTTATATTAAGTTACAACTTAAACTTTTTTCTTCTGGTCTCCCTGCATGGCTGTCCATGGCGTTTCCTTTACTTTATCAAATTAATACTATATCACATTCGGAAATATTTGGATATCTTAGAGAGAAAAAAAAACATCTTCAGGAATTTCAATACCAGACGTTTCAATTCTAAATGTAAAAAAAAAAGAAAAGAAAAAAAAAAAAAAAAAAAAACTCCATGAGAGCTTCACCGTCGAATGCATTAGAAATCTCCTGCATTATCAACATCTGAAAAAAAAAAAAACTGACTAGAGGGTGCATGCATGTATCATTCGTTGGTACTTCTTTAGTAATGTCTTTTAACTCCGGATATTTACCATAATTTGTTTTGACAATATACCGACCAATATACTTAAGAGCTTCTGCCTCAATTACTCCCCCAATATTTTTCCTCATTTCTTTGGTTGCTCTCAGAAGGTCTTCTTCCTCGCTAACATCAAATCAAATTTAAAGATCTGAACATCTACGTTGTTAGACGTATTTCTAATGATAAGTCCCCTTCTTTCGTGATATATTCATCTTTGGTAAGATCATGCGATTTTTCAACAGAGTTTATATTACACATTTCACTTATTACTTTCATTTCTTTCCCTAGCAACTTATTTTTAGCCTAAATTTAAACTTCACAGAATGTGGTTGATTATGGTGACCAGGGCACCAGCCGCCCGTTGAGATACTACCGCTAGAGAGTTATGGGGTCCTTTGACTTGCCAGACAATACTACATTGGAGCCCTCTCTCTGGTTACGGTTCTTTCCCGTTGCCTACACATACACCGAATAGTCTGGCATATTCTTTTCACATTCTCCTCTGTCCTCATACACCTAACAACACTGAGATTATTTAACAATTCTTTTTCACCCAAGGGGTTCACTACTGCACTGTAATTGTTCAGTGGCTACTTTTCTCTTGGTAAGGGCAGAAGTGACTCTTTAGCTATGGTAAGCAGCTCTTCTAGAAGGACACTCCAAAATCAAACCATTGTTCTCTAGTCTTGTGTAGTGCCATAGCCTCCGTACCATGGTCTTCCACTGTCTTAGGTTAGAGTTCTCTTTCTTGAGGGTACACTTGGGCACACTATTCTATCTAATTTTTCTTCCTCTTGTTTTGTTGAAGTTATTATAGGTTAGGGCGTTAGGCTATGTATTAAATCTTTTATTTTAATGTTACTGTTCTTAAGATATTTTATTTTTCCTTGTTTCCTTTCCTCACTGGGCTGTTTTCCCTGTTGGGGCCCCTGCGCTTATAGCATTCTGCTTTTCCAACTAGGGTTGTAGCTTAGCAAATAATAATAATAATAATAATAATAATAATAATAATAATAATAATAATAATTTGCCTTGCACATCCAAAGAAATTTTCAAGGCAATCTTGATTTAATCTTTGTGTCAGTAGGTAGTCAATGAGAGCCTTTTAAAATATCGAGCAAAGCAATGGTAGATTTTTATGATATTCCTAGAAACCGAGATTTCGTGTCATCTTTGTAATTCTCTGTTTTAGAATTGATCGAGTATACAGTAGCATACACAGCCTTGATTCTGTGTGCACAACATGCATGTACTCACTGGTCTACGTATGACTTTGCTTTTGGAAAACGATGGCATTTTATTTTTGAGCTTTGTCTTTTTCATGTGTATCATAACGGCCAAATACTGCGCTGTCACGTGGCATTATCACTGATGGAATGAATAAAAAGATATATGGACACAGACTTCTATTGTTTACGTTCCTTCTATGAGTAGCTAACTGATGCCACGATTAATCCTGACTGAGTCCACGTCCTTTGTTTTGGTTAGTCACGTGTGTGAGATCAGGGCGACTGACGTCACGGTATTGGCGTTTCACACCTTAAGCTACGCTCTGGCTAACCTGGTGTATCTCGTGGGTCTCTCTATGCCAGTCTCTCTTAGCTGAGCTCGTCAATCCGTCACTTTTTCTTCTTTCCCTTGCTTCTTTTGCAATCTCTCGGGACCCATTCTTTTATTCTTAGTGTCCATCTATTATCGGACATTCTCATTATATGTCCTGCCCATGTCCACCTCTTTTTGTTACATGTCGCTAGAATATCCTCTACTTTAGTTTGCTCTCTTGCTCTCATATCCATGTTGCCCTTTTTCTGTTTCTTAGTGTTATTTCTATCATTATTCTTTCATAGCTCTATGATTTTTTAACTTATATTCTAAGGCTTTAGTACTCTCCAAGTTTCTGATTCATAAGTTAATACTGGTAGGACCATCTGATTAAATAGTTTTCTCTTAAGTAAAAAGTGGTGTTTTACTTTCCCTAATCTCAGTTTGGTTACAAAAGGCTAACCATCTCTTGCTTATTCTTCTTTTAATTTCGGTTTTATGCCCTGGGGAAAGACCTAGTGTCTGTCCTAACAATCTCTAGAGGTTCTTCCATATCTTAATTTGCTGTCACTACATTTTCATTGACCATTATCTTAGTTTTACTCATATTTATTTTCGGCCCTTTCAAATCTTCTATTATGTTTTGCTTTTCCTCTCGTGATTCACTAAATAAGGCATTCCCAATTAATGTCAATTCCTACATTTTTCTTATTCAAATTCTTTTAAACTTCTAGGCATGCTGTGAACAATTTAGGAGAATTTGTGTCTCCCTGTCTAACTTCTTTCTCAATCAGAATTTTTGCATTATCTTCATGTAGTTTTAGCATTGCTGTACTTATGTAGTTTTAGGATTGCTGTACTTCTTGTATAGATATCTTGGAGTGACCTAACATAAGATACATCTATTCCTTGTCTTTGAAGGGATTTCATTACTGCTGAAGTTTTGATAAAAGCAAAAGCTTTCTCATAGTCTATAAATGCTGTACATTGTGGTTTGTAATAATCTGTTGTTTCCATTGGCTGCTTAATTACATGGATTTGGTCAGTGGTTGATTACCCACTTCTAAATCCTGCCTGCTCTCTTCGTTGATTAAAGTCTAGTTGTCTATCTATTCGGCCTAATATGATCTTTGTAAATATTTTATACATTACTGAGAGTAAATTTATTGGGCTGTAATTTTTCAGATCTTTTGTCTCCTCCTTTTTATGAATTAGTATAATGATATGCTTTCTAAGCTGTAAGTATGGAACATACGGTCAGACATTTTGTGTAAAATTCAGCAAGTTTTACTACTATGAAACCTCCTCCATCTATTATTAAATCATGTTAAGACATCTTTTGCTGCTTTGCCTCTTTTTATGCCTTTTAATGCTTTCTTCACTTCTTCTACTGTTACTTTTGGTACCGGTTCAGGTGTTTCATTGTGACCAAATTGTGGAGTGATCTTTCTAATTAGGCAGTTGAATCAGTGGAGCTTCAAATGTTCCAAGTTGCAGCAAATGTTTTTATGCTGAATAAGCTGACGACGTAAGGGTCTCTTCATAGTTTATATATGACAAATCTATTTTAAAGTTGTCACTGAACTTAAGAGATTTTATGTTATTTATTACTTCTCATATATTATTTATTTACTTATTTCCTCTTCTCACTGGGCTATTCCGTTGTTGGAGCCCTAGGGCTCGTTCCATCCTGGTTTTCCAATTAGTTGTAGCATGGCTAGCAACAACAACAACAACAACAACAATGTGTAGAGGGGTTATATACACATCCTTTATTTGTGGGCATATGCAGCAACTAAGTGGTAGGGTATTTTTAATGAACATGCTCTTCATCCATGAATAAGCAGTATAAGGATAAAAGCCAAGCAAAACTGTTTTATGTTGAAAAGATATATATATATATATATATATATATATATATATATATATATATATATATATATATATATTTATATATATATATTCATATATATATATATATATTTTGTATATTTTCATATATATATATTCATATATATATATATTTTGTATATTTTCATATATATATATATATATATTTTGTATATTTATGTGTGTATTAATGTGTATATGTATATATAATGTGTGTGTATTAATGTGTATATGTATATATAATGTGTATATATATATATATATATATATATATATATATATATATATATATATATATTTATGTATGTGTGTATATAGTACATAATGTGTATATGTATATATGTATATATATATATATATATATATATATATATATATATATATATATATATATATATATATATATATATGTGTGTGTGTGTGTGATTATGTATGTATGTATGTATGTGCACAGATGTTCATACGTATCCATTTGCATCGAAGTGGGTGGCACCGAACAAAAAATGCTAAACTGGATGTTTGGGACGATGCCAAGATTGGACCTCTTGTCAATTGTAAATCAGGAGGTCTACTGGAGATAGAGAAAAACGGTAAGCTTGTTAAAAGAATTCGAGTAATGGGAGGATTGTTGTCTGTTGGGAATTTGTTTTCCTCTTTAAGCTTTGTGGTGTATGTTCTTGTCTTTCATATTTCAAGGAACAGGTCTATCTTAGTCTTTCAAGGATTTGCATCCACTGAACTCATTTGTCTCCTCTCATCCTTATCTAGTTTCCATCCAGTCTTCGTCAGATGAATAAAGACATCGGGTAGTTCGTTCCACCCGCTTCCCAATTTTACAAAGTTTCCGATAACCTCGTGAAAAAACTTTCATAAGAAGTTGTATAGAAGCGGAGAAAGTTTTCCTGTAAGGGTTTCATGCTGAACTCCTTAGTTTCAAAAGGAATGAGACTGTGATTTTCTTTTCTCTCTCTCTCTCTCTCTCTCTCTCTCTCTCTCTCTCTCTCTCTCTCTCTCTCTCTCTCTCTCTCTCTCTCTCTCAATCAATCCTATTTATTAGAATCAATTTTACAATAAAAAACAGATCATTTTGAAAATATTTTGACGTTCATTATCTTCATCAGTAACTGTGCTTTTACATTGTATTATGATCGCATTGCGCATCCTTAAGGATGGCAAAATTAGTTGCGTAAATTCGATATAAGTAATCTATTGTTGTATTGTCAATTTTATAAATACTTTTCTTACCCATGTTATTGAGTCTGCTCTATATTTTCCTGAGTTATAAAGTCAAAGTGCCCATATCTCTTTTAACCAGATAGAAGTCCATAATTATATTTTCGGAAATTGATTTGTGCCCAGTATCATAGTCGAAAAAAAAGCTAAGACGGTGATCAAATGATTAATTAA
>NC_090730.1:144797587-144802587 GCF_036898095.1 Palaemon carinicauda
CATTTTCCTACCTACTTGTCCTTCTTCTAACGCTGAGTTTTCTATTTCTTTAAGGTCCATTTCTTCTTTGTCTTCTTATCCACTCGTCTGCCGTTCCTCTTCTCTCGGGTTCTCTCAGGAGTTCTCCTTCCGAAAACAAATCCTCCAAGTATATCGCTCCTTCGGTTTCTTTTTCTGCTTTAGCAGCCACTTCCTTCATCATACTCCTAATCATCACACAACTAAGAAACAGATACGGGTAGTCCTTCTCAAGTTCAGTCGTAGGATTATACTTCAAGAGTTTCTCCATTACAGTGGGACAGGGTACAAACGGCACTCCACCAACCTCATTACCCAGCAGGACTTCTACTCCTTCGACAGCCAATGAATCCTTTACCGCAAAATCAAAATTACCTGTCACCAACTCGCATGAGTTTCAAACGGCAAATAGGGGTAACCTCCTCACCTCCTATTCCCTTCAAAATAAGAGGCTAATGTGAGAGACTGTTCCACCAACGGGTGTACACTCGTGTCACCACACTATGGTTGCAACCAGTGTCGCGCAATATCTTGACCGGGGTTCTCTTACTCCCATCGATTGCTGCTAACATACTTTCATAAATATACGGGTTAAAGCCATCCACGCCGTTTGGTTTTGTCCTGTTCGGCGTGTAAACGTTAGCTTATTTTCCTGTTCGTCCTTTCTCGATTGTTTCTTCGTCCTCATATTCTGTAAAGTCGAATTATCCTTAACCACTTGGGTGACTGCTTTTGGTTGGTTCGACCGACATTCCTTACTAATATAGCTTCTCTTGCCACACTTATAACAGACAATATTACCCTTCTGCGCGTCTTTCACGATACTTGAAGGAAGACGATATGACAATTGTTGCTGTGGTACTATCGCAATCTTCTTTGGAACAGTACCAGTGCTACTTCTGCTGTAACTTTTGAAGTTGTTCACTTAGTTATTACTGAACTGGTTTCCATGGTTTGGCGAATACTTGACACTAGGTCAGTATAACGGTTGAAACTTCATACCGGAGGAGGGTTTACGACTGCTGTTATAATCTTTACTCAGTGAAACGGCGTTATCAAGTTTCTTCACCTCTCTCTCTCTCTCTCTCTCTCTCTCTCTCTCTCTCTCTCTCTCTCTCTCTCTCTCTCTCTCTCTCTCTCTCTCTCTCAAGTATGTTCGAATATGTTCAGGAATTCCTCGAAAATATTGTTCTAGTACTATCATTTCTTCCTTCACGTTAGCAGCCTCTATCCATCTCTTGAAATATCGTCGTACCTTATAAGCATAATCCAGGAAAGTCATTTCTTTGTCCTTTCACAAAGTTAGGAAATTTTCCTTATATTCAGGGGTCATCTGATACACTTGCAGCACACACTTCTTTACTTTTTTATATTCTTTCCTCTGGTCCTGAGATAAGGAAAAATATGCACTGCATCCTTTCCCAATAAGTACACGCTGCACTAATACAGGCCCTTTGCCTTCTGGCCATTCCATCATCGACGCAACCATTTCATAATGATCGAAGAATCCATCTTGAGCTTCTGTGAAATTTGGAATTAACCTCTAGGCATTAGTCCATTAAACACAGAATCGTGCAAAGCAGGGGTCATCTCTGTTTGCACTGCCGACTTTGCACAGGCATTTAACAGCTCCATATCCCTTTAGTGTCTTACTTCTATCTCTTTCTTCCTGTCTTCTCTCTCTTTCTTCTCGTCTTGTAATTTCTCTTGCTTCCATTTCCCTTGCATGTCTTGTGACTTCTCTTGCTTCTTCCCTTTCTTTTCCTTCTCGTCTTGCTTCCATTTCCTTCACACGTGCTTCTTCTCTCTCTTCTTCTCGTCTTGCTTCCATTTCCCTCGCACATCATGCTTCTTCTCACTCTTCTGCCATCATCTTCAACTTAATCGAATTCTCCTCCGCTGCAATTCGTCGAATCTCGACTCTAAATTTCTGTCTGCTTTCATCCCTTCAGTTTGTGGGTCAACTGGTCCTTGCTTCGTTACAAATTTTGCTTCATCTTTCAACAGTTCATGAGCTGCTACAGTATCTTCCAACAATATTCCTGAGTTTATCAACGCTTCTAAGGCTAGACACTTGATTTGGGCTTTAATTATTCCACTCGTTGCATTGCCACCACATGCCTTTAAAATAGAGAGCCACTGAGCTTAGTTACATTAACTTCTGACAATTCCTGAACATTTGGGTTTTTCAAAAACTCTTGGATATTAAACTGTGCCTATTAAACTGTGCCGTCGTGTACTTAACAAAAATTTTTGCCTCTCCAAAAAATATATCCTAACAATACACACAATCTTATCTACACTTTACTGTTCAAACCTTTAATGAAAACACGGCCCTGTTATCACCAATATTTAAGACTCGCTCGATCCCAAGGGTCTGGGCACCAAAAATATATATTATATTGTTCGTGGTCTGTTGACCAAAAATATATATGTATTATATTATGGGTGGCAAGTTACATCACTTCCTAAATTCCAACCTCGCCTGTTTGTTTTTACATAAAGCTGTTGCACTTGAATCATATCCGAGTACTGAGAAGTTATATAATCCCCAGACAGCGATATATAAAATCACTGATTATCCAAAGGTATCTTATGTGCACTCTAACCAAACTGGGTAAATATTATTAAGGACTATTCAAAACAACCTCTTACTTCGATTCTTAAACGGGGATACAAGAGAGCTCTGTAAGATATACTTGTGATTGAAATAATACATACTTTACTGAAATACATACATTCTAAAAAAAATTTACAACATATTACGGAAAATTATCACCAAAATGAATTGCACGAAATATTAAATCTGAACAAATCCTTAGACTAAGACAAGAAAATATTACACTCTGAAAATTATACTATGACTTGTTTCACTGGAAATTAGATCTTACACAATCATTTAATAGCACTTGTTTCACTGAAAATTAGATCTTACACAAGCATTTAATCTCGATATTTAATTAAAATAGTTAACACTTTAAAACAATGATTAAACTCATTGAAATTTACATAAAAGTAACTGATAAACTTACGAGTTTTTAGCTTACACAAAGTTTCTTACCAGATAGCAATACAAGTACACTTCACGTTTTCACCTAAATATCACAGGGCCAGTTACAAAAAAAATTCATATAATACCAGCATGTACAATTACATAATAAATTTGAAATCACCTTCAAAGTTTCATTAACGTTTGAACACACTACACACAATATATGTTGGGTAAAAAACTTATTCTCTTTGGAGAGGACACACACTCAAGGCACTTGAGAGAGAGGATTTTGGCTCTTACAAAAGGATAGGCTGGATCTCTTCTGCTCCTATGCATTCCTAGGGTCCCATATATATTTTACTTAATTGTTCTAGATCCTTCTTGGTCAGGGGGTCTAGAAGCTTGGGGGCAGTGCCCAGCGGCGTAAGGTTTCCAACAATCACATATCCGACGAATACCAACACACAAGCGAGGCGACTCTCTCAGCTAACTCCTCCCACCTCTGTCCTCGAACAATAAAAAAAGATAAAACTAACTGCGTTTTTCAAGAACATTCTTGAAAGTGGAAAATATAAGAATTGAGTAATTTCTCACAAACATGCCGCAGCACTTCGTATAAACAAGAAAAATTACATAAGTCCTCGTTCATACCTCATATGGTTCGTAGAGCACACTTATTTGAGATTGCATAAGACTTCATAACAAAATACATAAGATGAAAAGTTAATTCTTAAGAATAACGTAAATTTACATATACTGACTTGAAGGAAAAATACATCAAAAGTAATGACGAAAGTCTTGCGTAATTTTCATACAAGAGATGTGTGTATGTGTGTACATGTAAGCGTTGCTCACTGTTTATGTGAGTTAGAGGTGGGTGTGTTTGGGTAAGATTGTAGCATTTCCTGCTGATTCACCAGCAGCCATTATCTGGCCCTCCCTGGTCCAAACCTTGAGAGGAGGTTTGGGCGCTGTATGTTGGTATCTAGTAAATTGTCCTGTCCCTTGTCTCTGCCACTCATGAAAGACTTTTGAACACCTAAGCTACGGAGATAATGAACAATCACCTGGGCAATCAATTATTCCATTTCAGAGTCATGAATGAACCTATTGTCAGAAACTACCTCAAATTAAACTGTGTATAAAGAAGGATACCCAATAGTAAATTACGACGTTCATCTCATATCGTGATCCAACTGTACATTTCCAATATCATCCCTCCACTCCTATCTGAGTCTTCCTCTTCTCCTCTCCAAAACTTCAAAACTTCTGAATCATACTCATCTTCATAAATTCATCGACCTTCATCACAAAATACTCTTATCCATCGTTTTTCTTCTGCTAACCCTTTAGCCGTAGCTTTTACCTATCGATTTTTCTTTCCCTTTCAACACGTTTTTTTCCCACATACTGTACACTAAACAAATAGTTCATCTCAACAACTCCTTTTTTTCGCTCATCCGTATTCAGCATCCACAAATCACTTCCGTGGAGAGTTGGGTCTTGAAAATCTCCTTAAAGGGGAAAGAAAACGAGAAGAAACTTATCAGGAAAAACTCCATGAAAGCAAATATGAAATTCGGTTATACGTTATTCCTTGCGAAGACTGTAATGAATACAATAGCAGGGGAAGCGGGCGTTTCTTGGGGAAACGAAAAAATGGGACATATTGCATGGTGGGCGCCAGAAAATAGCTATAGCTCTATTGCTCAACATGCATGAGGAAATAAGCACGTAATGGGATTTAAGAATGCCATTCTGGTATGTAAGTCATGACAAAAATATTAGGTTGCTGGAGAGAGAGAGAGAGAGAGAGAGAGAGAGAGAGAGAGAGAGAGAGAGAGAGAGAGAGAGAGAGAGACACCTCATTTCTCTTCATAGAGTTTTCTCTGTGCGATATCGCGGTTTCGCAAACGATGACAAATTGTTGAAGAAATTCGCATGAAATGAAATGTAAATCATTATGATAACTTTTAAAGCAAAACTGATT
>NC_090730.1:144807587-144830087 GCF_036898095.1 Palaemon carinicauda
TTGCATGCGCCTTTACGGCATTTAGTGACCAATAGTGAACAATCCAATTGCCTTTTAAATCATCTTTGTATACATTTTCAGTTCCCACATTTCCTGTGATAATTCTAGCTTTAAAGGGTTTCGCATTCATATGGAGGGCTTAGCAGGTTCTCCAATGCTCTGTATAAGTTTCAATATACTAGGACAATACAGTACTGAAGTTGTTAATTTTACTCATGTCATTACCAATGGCATATTTTTATTAATCATATAAAGTCGTACATATCCTGCGCTGTGCATTGGGTAAATCACTAGATAGATTGGGCGTTATTGTTTTTCATCCTTATAATCTGAAGATATTTTGTGAAAAGAAAAAATGACTTCTCAGCTAAGTGAACTGCCAGAACAAATGGGAACAATTCAGAAAGATCACATTAAAATTTATCATTCAATGTACAAAAGAGAGTAACATATTTCATAAACACGTTCAGCAGAAGATTCTGAACTGGAAAAAAGTCTGGTGAGTGGACTAGATCACGAGACCAAAATTCAGTTTGCTTATGTATCATCCCAAAGTCATTTATTTACTTGCGACCACAATCATTTAGCGAAATCAACGGATACATAAGAAAATCCTCAAAAGTTATGAGAGAACAAATGTTCACTGAACCAAGATTTATTCAATCGAATAGAATTTAATTACTCTGGCTTAGAAAGTATTTTATTCATGATATTAATATTTGTAAAATATAAAAGAAACCTTATGCTTGAAATACACAATAAATCTCATTTCCGACATCCTTGTCATGAATAACTTCAAGAAAAACTTTAGGTAACAAGTTTACCGCTTTTATAAAAAGTCAGTGTCATCAACAAAGGATTTCCGAATAAAGGCAAAGAAAGGGTGATTGGAAAGTTTTCCAATTACATTTATCGTAATGTATAGTAATTGTGGATGGGGAATGTTAAAAATCCAGACCCGTACCACATACGGTTGACAATGAAGGTTATTGTATAATCTTTTAAGACCCTTTTTTTTTCATTTCAATATTTAATTGTAATGAATATAAAGTACCGGTTACAATACTTAGTAAGCTGCATTTGCAGTCGAATGTAATAGAAATAAAATTGTGATTGTATAGGGTATTCATAGGAATAGCATTGAGCTTAACGCATCAAGTTAATGATTAATGCTTTCGTCATAGTATTGACAAGAAGCATCTGGGACAACTCTTAGTAAAAAGAAATGATTCCTCGATTTGACTTCAGGGAGACAGCGTGAGCTTGAGAAAGTTCATAGTCTCGTGATTGTTAGGAAACGTATATTATCTCTTAACGAACATACGCTACCGGGGTCTGGGCGATATCAGGCAGGGCAGTCGGTCTGGACTACGGTCTACCCCAAAAGCCAAAGCAAAGACTCTTAAAAGAAGGCAACCGTGTTACCCCATACGAATGGGAAAGAAACACGCTAATAGAAGAAGATGATATCGCTCCAGAGCTCCAAGTACGTTTTACATTATGACAACGGCAGAGAGAGAGAGAGAGAGAGAGAGAGAGAGAGAGAGAGAGAGAGAGAGAGAGAGAGAGAGAGAGAGAGAGAGCCGTATAATGAAAATTACCGAAGGAAAGAGAAGTTGGGGGAAACTTTAATTATAAGCGCGGCACTCTGTCTGGGGGTATATTGTTATTTCTCATATTTATCTGCGTCAAGAAGGGCTCTGTTTTTTTTTTATATATTTGTTTTTTCTCGATCGGGTTTTAGACGAAAGCCTCGAGGTATGTTTACTTCTAAATGAGTAACGATGAAGATTTACCCACTGTTTTGTCAAAGAATTGGTGACAAATCTCCACTGAGTCCGATCATAGCCGTACGGTGACTACGGTTCTGTCAAGAGTTTGTCATCTGTAAATAATAATCTTTTTAGCGTCGTCTTATTATTTTCGAAAAAATACATTCCTCCATATTTGAAATATTGTCAATATTATTATTTTATCATTGTCATTATCTTTATCATTATCGGTATTTTTATTATTGCGAGATCTTTATAATTATCGTTGTCTTTATTATTATTACGATCTTTATTATCTTTACCATTATGAATATATGTAAACATTTGCATGAATAAACAACAGTGATTTAATTATAATTCCCTTGGCAGAGTTATTATCTACTGTATGTTTACCCTCTTTTTTATTTGGTATTGATTTTGTCTTCTAATAGACTTTGACATTAGTAAAGGAATAAGATCTTATTCATATTATTTTACCTTTATTCTTATTATTTTTTGGGGTTGAGGACGGCGGAATCTTCGATAATTTTTGTTTCCACCAAACTTCACAAAAGAAAAAATATACGAAGGAAATAAAGGAAGCTGCACAATCCTGAGGGCATTTTCATTATCTCTTCAAAAAATTCCTTTCTTTGGTCAAGGAATTCCTTTGTGCAATAATAATTAACGAGGAAGCTGGAACGTAAGGGTTTTGCATATTCAGGATATTATATATTACGCATACATTATACGCACGTGTGTGTGTATGTATGTGTATACTGTATATGTATATATATATATATATATATATATATATATATATATATATATATATATATGTATATACATATATATATATATATATATATATATATATATATATATATATATATGTGTGTGTGTGTGTGTGTATATATATATATATATATATATATATATATATATATATATATATATATATATATATATATATATATATAAAACCATTTTCCCTCTAATACTTTTTGGAAAGAATGATTAATTGATTGAGTTTTCTGTCATTTTTAATAATGTTTACCGTGCTCATATCCTTTTAACTTGACTACCACCAAATTCCTCTTAATCTTGTACATAATTCACCGTTTAGGTCAAATGAGGCTTAATTGATTTTCAACGGAGTGCGCTTAGCCGCTTGTCCTTGCAGGGGAATTGAACCCGTGTATGTGAAACGGTCCAAGTCATCAGGTCCATAATATCTGTATATAATGTATTTGAGAAGGTTCAATTTAGGTTAATTTTTTAGTGATGTTTTCCATTTGAATTGGTCACAATTGTATAAAAGTGTTGAGCCTGCTGTTCTCTTGAATGAGAATCTGGTCAACATAATTGATAGGCGTATTCTCTCTCGTGCTCTAAAATATCGAGTGAAAGATAAACGATGGTTCATTGATGATTGTAGACGTGCTTGTTTGGAGAAGCAGGCGGGTTATCATTTTTGAAAGAGTAACGGATCAGATTTAGCTTGGAATAACTCTACTCTCTTTACAGTTTTTGCTCAGATTTTATGCTTCTACTGGAAAGAAATACAATTTAACCATAAAAGAAACTCTCTCTGGTACACCCCAGATTCCTTAAGTGGTAGCACTACCCTTAAATCTGCCCTCTTTGGTGTGGACTAACAGTTTCTCCTGTAATTAAACCAGACGGCTCTGTCACTCGCTGTCCAAAGGAAAAGGCAGCCCTTTTGGCTGATGTGTTTGACAGTAAAGCGGAATAATGAGAAACTAGATCTTCCTCATTCCTGTTTTCCTGAGGACAAAGCTAACTAGTTTAGCTTTACGGTCCCATGAAATTAAATCGCTCTTGATGGACCTTGATGCATATGTAGCAGTACTAAAGAACCAAATGTATTTTTTTTTTCTTTTTTTGACCGCTGTTATCCCCATAAGTTCTAACTTGCAGCGAATTGACATGTTTCTCTTTATATATATATATATATATATATATATATATATATATATATATATATATATATATATATATGAAAGCTTTATTTTAATGTTGCTACTATTCTTAGCATATTCTATATTAATTGATTATTACTTCTCTTGTATTTGATTTTTTTATTTCCTTTCTTCACTGGACTATTTTTCCCTGATGGAGACCTTGGGCTTAAGCATCCTGCTTTTCCAACCGAGATTATAATTTCCAAACACAGTGGGGATATTGGGTTGATAATATTAAAGGTACACTTTTACTTCACCCTTCCATTTATAAGATACATCCATGTAAACTTGTTGCCTATCCTAAATACCTTTTCCTATAGAATAGTCACCGAAGTATTTCACAACACACCGCGGAATTTTCATTTTCATTTTTTTTTTTTTTTTTTTTTTTTTTTTTTTTTTTTTTTTTGTAGATGTTTAATTTTTGCTTTTGTTGCGTGACCCTTCCTATTTTTATTAATGAAAATCCCAACGGCAATTAGATGACATTGACATGGTTTTCTCGTGTGTATTCCATTTATTCATGTGTATCTAGAAGATGGGAAACAGTTAGGATTACCTGAGCACTAAAGGCCCGTCATATATATAAGGTACCATTAAGATTAAATGATTAAAACTTGAGTAAACATTAACAGCAGAATATTTTGTTTAATCCATTTCTAGGTTTCATTTACTCCTCTCCACTTTATATAAGGAAAAGTATGATGATTACCCGTTGTACTAAATTGTATACACCAAGTCAGTATATATGAAGAAATTGTTAATTAAAAACGAGGAGGGCATATGCAAAAAAAAGCATATGCTGATAATTGTTGCATTTCTGACGATGATTGAAGTTTAAAAGAAAAAAAAAACGACCAATATTGAGATTTTTCGTTTTTGAAGTGGAGTTCTCGAAGATTTGTCGTCCAATTATCTTTCATTGTCATCTTGAGAAACGTAGAAAACTGGGAGCCATTTTGCAGCATTAGATTATTGTTCATTGTGTGATTTCCTCCTCAATGTAACTGTTATGAAATCCTCTTTGCTGATGGTTATGACAGAGGCATTACTTCGAACCATCCCTCGACATTTAAACAGCGCTAGAAAAACTCATTACTCCTCAGCACAATTAAGAAATTTCAGAGGCTACATAAATTTTGCTAAACAATAAGTTAATGATTGCAAATGTAGAATCAATCTGAACGTGAAAAATAGTTTTCCTTCGACCACTCTGAGGTCTAAATATGTTTTGTGTCTTGAGCCACTCCCACAAAAAAACCTGCCCGTACCAAAATTTACTGCTATAGGTTCAGAGAGAGAGAGAGAGAGAGAGAGAGAGAGAGAGAGAGAGAGAGAGAGAGAGACTCGGAATGCTGAATGTTGGATTTAAAAACTTCTATTTAAGCACTATATATTTGACATTAGAAAATGTAAGTCTTCAGTGACCCAATCCTTGTCATTTTATTCAGGAAACAGAAGATTTGTTAGGTCATGTAATGATCATATAAGCTTATTCATATTGACACACTAATGGCAATTTTATAACAATGCTTTCTTCATTGACCACTAATTGGATAATATATTTCCTTGCTCACACGCATTTACGGAACCACCAGTTGAAACCTGCACCATCTTATAGATCATCATCATCATCATTATCTCCTCCCACGTCCATTGACGCAAAGGGCCTCGGTTAGATTTCGCCAGTCGTCTCTATCTTGAGCTTTTAATTCAATACTTCTTTCATCATCTCCCACTTCAAGTTTCATAGTCCTCATCCATGTAAGACTGGGTCTTCCATCTCTTCTTGTGCTTTGTGGAGCCCAGTTGAAAGTTTGGTGAACTAATCTCTCTTGGGGAGTGCGAAGAGCATGCCCAAACCATCTCCATCTACCCCTCCCCATGAACTCATCCACTTATGACACTCTAGTAATATCTCTTTTTAGTTAAAAAAAAGGAAAGAGAGAGAGAGAGAGAGAGAGAGAGAGAGAGAGAGAGAGAGAGAGAGAGAGAGAGAGAGAGAGAGAAATCTTATAGATACATATAACTGTATTGTAAATTTAAATACATACATTGCTGTAAGTTCATGTATATCAAACGAGTTATATATTGCTTTGACATTCAACTAAACCTTTTGCAAGGGTGGCAGAGGTCTTGATGATAGGTGTCTATACGAGTATGGATGGATCTTTTGAATAAGATTTTCAA
Source organism: Palaemon carinicauda (assembly GCF_036898095.1). Taxonomy (NCBI): domain Eukaryota; kingdom Metazoa; phylum Arthropoda; class Malacostraca; order Decapoda; family Palaemonidae; genus Palaemon; species Palaemon carinicauda. Next base: position 144,813,514 of record NC_090730.1, read on the forward strand.
GTTATTTTAAATTCAGTTGATAGGAACTGAGGTTCAAGAACATTCAATTTTTACATCAAACACTGGAAGCTTTGACAAGTCAAGTAAAGCTGATTGCCATGAAGTAACTTAATGTTTAAACATGAATAAGATTATACGAAATTTTATTAAATAATCTACATATAGATATATTTTCCTCACATCTCTCTCTCTCTCTCTCTCTCTCTCTCTCTCTCTCTCTCTCTCTCTCTCTCTCTCTCTCTCTCTCTCTATATATATATATATATATATATATATATATATATATATATATATATATATATAACCTGTTAATACTTGCACTCAAGTTCAACTCGATTAAATACAGACATATATATATATATATATATATATATATATATATATATATATATATATATATATATATATATATATATATTACACACACATATCTATATCTATCTATCTATATATATATATATATATATATATATATATATATATATATATTTTACACACATCTATATCTATCTATCTATCTATCTATCTATATATATATATATATATATATATATATATATATATATAATCTGTTAATACATGCACTCAAGTTCACCTCGATTAAATACAGACTCACTCGTAACACTTATTTTCCAATGCAGAGTCCTCTGCAAATGATTTCGATAGAAACATTTAGTCTTATGCATACTGTTCGTATTCGCCCTCATTTCATCTTTATATTTTCGTAACTTCTGGATTCTAGGTTCATTTCTTTAGAACATACAAATGCGTGAGGTGTAGTTTCCTCATTAATTCTCATACGGTTCACTGATCTGCAGACGCCGAGAAAATAAATTATTTTCTTTTTGAAATCAGCCTGCAGGTACCATGTTTTCTTTTTGGGGGGTTAAAATACTGAAACTTCATATAGCAGAGAGAGAGAGAGAGAGAGAGAGAGAGAGAGAGAGAGAGAGAGAGAGAGAGAGAGAGAGAGAATCAACGGTATTGATGAGGATGAAAAGAGATCGATTTAGAGAGAGAGAGAGATTTTCAAATGATCTCTTTTCATCCTCATCAATACCGTTGATTCTCTCACTCTCACTCTCTCTCTCTCTCTCTCTCTCTCTCTCTCTCTCTCTCTCTCTCTCTCTCTCTCTCTCTCTCTCTCTCTTAGTGAGTTGAATGAAAGATGTATATTATAATCTATATCTGCTAGAAGAGTTGAATTAAAGACGAAAGCCTGTTAGGGCGATTTCTTGTAGAAAGTGGAAATAGAGTGTGTGTGAAATTAAGCCTATTAAGAAAGGTAGTGTGTTTCTAACGATACAAGTGAGACTTGTGGGGAAATATGTAAATGCAAGGAAGGCTTGTTTGGTGTCTGTGTAGATTTTAGGAAAGGGTGTCTTGTATTCCGTCTGCGTTGGTTACGTAATGTTTTAGGGAAAGAGATCTGAATTGGTGTTTTAAGTTTGTAAGCTTAAAGTAATTGTAGGCCAATATGTGATGCAATTATTTGTGTTTGTAGATTATTAATTACTTATTGGTAAGAGATGATGCTACCTAAGAGAAGTTTGTTTATCTTTGAAGACTTTTGGAGATAAATATGCACTAATGTCAGTAACAAATTGCTCATGAGAATAATTGGGTGACATTAAATTCGGCAAAGAAAGGTAGCCTGAGAAACTTAGGAGATTTTAGAATATGATTAGGTTGTGGTCTATGGTAAAAATGGGAGAGCCAAGAAAAACTGATCCCACAGGAGTTGCAAAGTAGAAAATTGTTTGCGAAGACAAAATTTGCAATGTTTGAAGAAATATTTGACCCAAGTCTTTAAAGTGCGTTGCTCCCCAAAATAATTATAGCAAATTAACAGATTTTTTCTGATAACCCTATAGCCTATAAATATTCAAGAACTTTAGATGGCCTTATGCACACCTCCATTATTGTCAGTAAGCTGAAAAATCAAAACTCATTTTTGCTAAAATTCATAATAGATAAGATATGCGTTTGATTCTGAGTGGAACTACGTGTATGCAAAATCCAGTCAATTTTTAAAGTAAATTGAAATTGTGCATCTGGTTGAGAAGGAAAATGAAGGTCCTTATAAAATGAAACTTTTCGGGGAAGTTTTGCAGGTTGTAAATACACATAAAACTGATTTGGGAAGGGCGATATGTATGGATTTAATTTCCATAATTTCATCCATCTGTTATTTATAAAATCTGAAAATGATGTCTGCTAGGAATTGTTTTGAAGGTCCAGATGTCGCTGTTGGGTATCAGAAGCAGGGAGTAAGTAATTGTCGCATATCGTAGTGGAGACCGAACAATTACACTTATGATGGGCGCCAATGATCTCAAACCACTCAAGCTCGGATCACTGAAGATCAGACAATGACTGGTAGGCCTAATAATCCAACATTTAGACCTATATGCCTCCCAATATCCATAGTTCACAGGGACAGAGAGGTTGTACTGTGAGACCAGCGGAAACTCGAAGTCCCACAGGTTTCAAATTCCAACATGTCCTGGAAGACATGACTCGATGACCCAGTGATATCATTTTGGTGATTATTTTACATCATATTTTCACATATATCAGACGTCTATAAAGAGAACACTTTTTCTTTAATTTGGTTACTTAATTCCTTTTTTTTTAACTTGGCACAAATTCTACTATCTTATATTTCCAGACGACATTAGCCATTATGCGCTCTTTGAATTAGTGCTTTTAGTAAAGGAGCCGCGAAACTTGATCATGTATACCAAGCTTCCATTTATTCTATTATTTCAATAATTTTGTTCCCTCTTGATATGTATGTTGATGCTGCAGTTGGTTAGTGGAGGAAAGTCAACCTTTTAAGAAGATTCCTAAGGCCTTGCTGTTGTCCTGTCTTCTCCAAATAGAAAATTATGCTTCTAGGTCTTAGAATCCTAAGTTCCCTTCACCATGTCACTACTAGTATGGTGTTCTTCTTTTAAAAACTTTGATGAGATAAAAGACTGAAAAGGATTTTTGTTTGTGTCCTGTATATCTGCGAGGTGCATTGTGATGTCAGGAGGCGTAGAACCCATATTATTAGGGAAGTTGCATCCTTATAGGTTGAACAAAGAACACTGTTCACCACTGGCTCTTCGACTCTCAGTTGCTGGCTCCAAGTACCACATTCTGGCACGCTCTCGACTGAATAGCTAAAGCACATAAATTATCCTTCTGCTTTGTGAGCCAGTCTCTAAAGATGAAGGTTTTGGGTATTTGTGAGACTCATGGCAAACCCTTGCATGTTAGGTCATTGAAGTTTCACCTTATGTTTTCGCCCAATATCTTATCTCCTCTTGATAATTTCCCGGAAAAAGCCCACCTTTTCTTCTTTTCATCACCTCATCCTCATGACTTGAACCAGTCTCTAGTCTCTTTGGTGATAGTGGTTGGTTTTAGTCCTGCATGGCGGGTGGTGATGTTGAAGTCAATTGCTGGCTAGACAGCTGAGGCGGTACTCTTTTTTTAGGCAGCTGAATGTGTGACTGAGATGCCCTTTTAAAGGAGCAATACAGCTCATTTTAAAAAGGGAGGGGCCTAGAAAAGGTGTCCCAATTATTGTTCAATCCACACTTAGACTAGAGTTCGAGCTGTGGATATTAATTCAGGCAATATACAATGCAGTAAAAAAAATATAAAGTTTACACTAAACATAGGAAGCTGTGATATAAGAAATCTCCAAAATAAGCTACATACTGGCAAAATTACGAGACCACCTAGGAGAATTGCAGTATTTACCAACAAGCATCATAGATACAATATAGGGCTGCAGTAAGTGAGACTTGCATCCCCAGGGAGGACTATTTCACCAAAGTGGGTGAGGGATACAGATTTTTGGGAAAAGGCTTCCAAAGGATTTTCATTGGATTCTCATTATTAGTTTTACTGTTTAACCCAAGTACTTGCTAGTCTATTTGAAGGTCTCACAGCTTATGAACTGGTGTATTCAACTGGTATAAGGTAATTTTATTTACCCTGATTAGTCCCTATGCCTTAAACATTGGATGATGATGAAATAACTTAAGACAACTTCTATGTCTTTGATGCAGTTTTACAAAACATTGCCAAAATTGACAATTTCGTCTTGCTGGAAGATTTCAATTCAACAACTGAAAAAACAAGGTCCTGCGTTGGGGTTAGGAGTTGTTACCATAGGTTCAGGTACAGATAATGCAAATGCTTACTGATTACTAGCTTTACGTTTTAAACAACATTCCAGCTCAGTCAAGTAAAAAATTCATGGATGCACTTAAGTCTAAGCAATAGCACATACCAGACTACATCATAACCAAGCAAAATGATGTAAGTATAACTCAGGTCGGTTGTTGGGCAGTGTGTTGGAGAGATTGCTGACTATTCAGATCCATATGCAGATTCGAAATTCTAACTATAATGCAAAAACAGGCTGTGTCCAAGTACGTAGTGCCCTCAAAAGGAAGGAAACAGGATACTTTCATGCTCAAATTGTAGAAAACCTTGCTTTGTTAATGGACATCCTTGAGGATTAAGTGGGCAAAGCTCTGCACTTTGCATCAATTGGCCTCACTAAGTGGTCTCATGCAGACTGGTTCAGTGACAGCTGACACCAATCATGTGTTAATTGAACAAAAAACAAAATGAACGTATCCCTTGTCTTTTCATACGCCTCTCAATTACTCAGGAGGGAAATTAATGCAGAGGCATATCATCAAATGTGTATGCTAGAGAACTTCTAAGGGGTTAAGTGTACTAAGGAAATTAAAGCCTTCATGACCAAAAAAACATAAGAGGCTATTATAATGACATCAAATCGATTTTAGAGTCTTAGGGAAACAACTTCACAGGTCACTTTATAAGATGTTATGACCAACCTTAAAGAATGTACTGAGATTCTAAACTACTTGACTTTGTATTTCGATGTTATACTAAACCACTGCAATGCTGTGGACGAGTCTGCCATTGATACACTCCCCAATTTATCGCTCATTCAAGTCTTGGATAACCTTTCAGAATTTAATTGTGCTTTGAGTGTACTTGAGTAAAACAAAAAGTATTAGATTAGGTAAAATCTATAGTTATGACAGTTTTCAATGAGAAATTTTCAAGCAAGGGTTTTTTAATAAAATGTATTAGCACAAGACCATTTGTGCCCCATGAAGGGGAGAGAAAATATTGAATTCCCGGATAGACTTGGTAATGATAACTATTTACAAGAATGAAAGAGAGAGACGGACTGCACCAGCCAAGATGTTTTCTTTATCTCTGCTGCTGCGGAGACTCTAGCTAGAATTATGCTTTCTCACTTAACTGTAAACAAATAACTGGATACATGTTATCAGAGATTGTAGTACAGGTTTAGGAAAGGTAAAAGGATCGTTAAAATGATTTTTACTTTTGGAAAAATGCTAAAGATATTTTATTAGCAAAATACAGATTTATGCCGTTAATATGGTGCCCCGCAAACTTTCATGGAAGATATTTGCGAAATATGGAGTTCCTACCAAATTTATCAATATACTTCACCCCTCTTACTCCAGCATGAAAGCAAAATTTGCCTTGTTTCCCATATAGTCATTCAAAGGCTGGTGGCACTAAGGATAGGTAGGAAGACCAAGTTCAATTAGTTTTAAAGAAATTTAAATCTTCAACAACTAACCCAGAAACCCTTACCAACAAACATATGGTCTGGCGAATGGATTTAACAATAACATAACTGGCCTGGGGCAAAATTGCACAGCCTATCCCGCAATAAAAGTTCGGCAGTGGCACACCAGACTAGAACTCCCTGCGCCCCCAAACCCTTATCTTACCTGTGAAAAATATGCAAAACCAATAGATTATCATAACGAACCATACTAAAATGCACTGACGAGGGGAGGAGGAGCACTAGCTACCATATCTGAGAACTACCGTAGTACCCTATTCATCATATTCCTGGGAACATTAAAAGTCTATCAGTTTTGATGGACTGCATTAAGTAGTTAATTAAAATCCATTGCTAAGTTGATAACCATCTGGCAAATTATTTCGAAATTCTATTTGACATTGACAAATTTCTTGGGTCTGAAAATTAGTAAACATTTTGTTATGTTTGATGTTTTTTTATTTTTGTTATAGATGAAATATTTGAAGCAATGTAGTATACATGAAATATTGGAAACGGTGTCCGGACAATTCGGTCCCGGACAATTCGCTCCCGGACAATTCGGTCCTGGATAATTCGGTCCCGGGCAATTCGGTACTAGGACAATTCGGTACCAGGACAATTCGGTACCAATTGATTCTTATAATATAAATAACCAGTATTTTTCCAATTTTTTTCGTTTCTCTAATTCCTATCAGTTCTAAGCATTACTTTTAACAGAAATTTTTGCTTATGTTAGTATAGATATAAAAAAAGTCTAATTGATTTATCCTTGTTTGTGCGATAAATAAAAAAAAATACTTTTTTAGTTTTTTTATTATATAAAAAATCAAACAGTAAAAACCATACACTTCTTATGTTAAAAGTATGTATATAAAAATAAAATAGTAAAAACTATAAATTTCTTGTCGTTAAAAGCATATAGAAAAGATTTAAACTTCAATATTATGAGCAATTGCTTTAAGGAACTGCATTCTTTCTGCTTGATTATATTTCTGTACTAGATGAATGATACGCTTGTCACCATCCCTGTACTTCTTTTTTTTTTTTTTTTTTTTGACTGATTCATCCCCGTTTCGTAGCATTTGTAATTCGAATATATGAATATGAATATGAATTTTCAAAATAAGAGACAATAGGTTGAGGGATATCATCATCATCAACCAATTCATCAAAAGCATCCGCAACCTGATTTAAAGGTAAAAATGCTAAGGCTATAAAACATCTCAATTTAAGACTGAATATGTCATCTTCGTACCATCAGTATTTTCTTTATGTTTTTGGTATACGTAGTTTTCCTTATCAACTAATTTTGTTTTTCCCTTTTCCGACTGTATGCAGTTGTAAGACTTCATTCTGTGAATGATGGGTGAAGCTAGACTAAAAAGTCTGGAATAAAGAAACTTATAAAGTCGTTTTGTTTATATTTTTTTCTTTAAACCAAGGGGATAACCAAACTAATCGTTTAAATAATAAAGTAGTTAGATGGATTGTTTAAGCTATTTGTAAACAACTACTGAATAACGAAACTAAGTAGTTAGGTATTTAGGTAATATCATATATAAATAGTTCATAATATGTAATATAGCAATATCATATTTTCCTGATTTAGACATTTTAAAAAATGACCAGCCTGGTACCGAATTGTCCTGCTACCGAATTGTCCTAGTACTGAATTGTCCGGGACCGAACTGTCCGGGACCGAATTGTCCGGGACCGCATTGCCCTAACACCATTGGAAACAATGTCGTTCAAGGTATAATGCAGTGTATGCAATCATGTTTTTGATCAGTGATTTTTATGTAATAATGACCTGACGTTTTTGGTGTTTGCTGCTTAGAGGTTAAGGAGAGGCACAATGCATTATTAGAGTTTTAGCTATCATTAATTTACCTTTTTTAATGGTCTCATTAATTGTATATATGCAAATATTTTTTGTTTATATATTTATCATACGTTTATTACCTAGAAAACAATATTTTAGTAATTTTCTGTGATTAAAGAATTTTCAGTGCTACTTTAGTGGGCGGTTTACCTATAATATAGTATTCTGTATGGCGATTTCTAGTGAGTGATAATGTGAGCTAACAATACGGAACGTTATTGGGTCTCGATCTCGTCTACAGTTCTGTTTTTATGCTGCGCCGCGGCTCGCTGAGCTCGCAAAATTACCATTACATCACTACTCCTATGTTGTGGTAAGTGATATATGTTGAGCTGCGCTCGCAAACCCCGTTGGGCATTATTTCGGGGATATCTTTTTTACTCACATGAGTAGCAATTGCTATTTTAGCAGGTCATCCATCCGAATGAATTACTGTACCTATTTTGAAATCACGTTGTATTATTGTGTGTCTCGACGTTGTGCATGGAAGTATCGGATGCCTATACAGTAGCTTGTTTTAATCCCCTTTTACTAAGTAAGCAATCTGTTTTAACAAGTACACAAGGCAGAACACTTTACATGGGTAATTGTATATTGAATTTTGCAATTAGACCGCCTGCTGAAATAAGGTCGTAGATCTTACTTTTTACTTGGTAGACCGTCTAATCAAGTAGCACCGAATTTTTAGTGTTTATTTTACCTCATATTTGTTCTAAATAACCTGTTTTCGGTAAAATTATATTAATGATATTTTACTTCAATAAGTTTCCCTTATTTTATTTTGTGGTCCATAGTGAATGTACTACTTACCATCGAAAATAATGACCACGTTCGCTAAAACCTAATGTTTTTACGGTCAATAAGTTGCGATTTTTTTTCTTACTAAGGTAGCACTTTTTTTTTTTTATCCGTAAGAAGTTAAAAAGAGTGTCATGGCCGACGGGAGAGAGGGAAGGAAAAGGGGAGGAAAAGAGTTGGGAATAGCCTAAAAGGACGGCAACTTATCTGCCTCTTTAAAAGAGGGGACCCACTGGGAAATGGCATCAGATTGAGCATTTCAAAGGGAAGGAAAGGAAAGGGGATAAATAGTCACTAAAGCGAGAAATCGTATAATGTAGAGAGAGAGAGAGAGAGAGAGAGAGAGAGAGAGAGAGAGAGAGAGAGAGAGAGAGAGAGAGAGAGTAATTGCGCTATGTTGTCGTCTAATGGATGTTACATTGCCGCAGGAGTTAGAGCTATTCTGCTGCATTATTTCCATCTGGATTTGCATCGTATTTTTCATTTTCCATTGTTTTTTCCTTATTTGCTTCGTGAGCGTGAATAACCTTATGACATTTTTAAAAACTTAGGATTATATTACATTAGTTTAATTAGACTTGAGACTTTTAAATATCTTCTTGAAATTATTTTGGAAATAAAAAGTATGATGATATAAAGTGAGATAAGGTTTTACGCAGATTAATCTTTATTCTCTGGAATTAATTTTCAGTTTCTCAATCTTGTCCAGTTCCACCGTCCAACATTTTCCTGGAAAGTAATTAAAAATAGAATGAAATGAAATTATGGATCGAAAGGTTTCAGTATTTCTTTTAATTGGTTGCTGTGTCGATTCCAAAGCACCAGCTGTTTGTTAGCTTCCGTATTTGTCTAGTCTTACGCAATTTCAATCAAGTTACAATGGGATTCCACGAAGTGGAAATATTTTTGCCTATTTTTGATATAATAGAATATAGATTAACATCAATTTTTTTTCATCTTTCGGTTTATATGAAGGGATTAATTATTAATATTGCGTATCCTATTTTTATCGTTTAATTTTCATTTTTGTGGGTTCTGTGTGTTTAACGCTTTTGTAAAGGAATTTATGCTTCTGTTAGAGGCCGCTTTCGGTAAAGGTCCGATTCCTCTGCATTCATCTTGCTTTCATACAATTTTGGAAGAAAAGAAGCAAAACGGAAGAAGAATTGAGTATTTGGGATAAGAGTTAAGCAAGTAGGAAGTAGAGTAGAGTATTTGGGATAAGAGTTAAACTAGTAGGAAATAGAGTTGAGTAATTGGGATAGGAGTTATGTCAAACATTCTATATACACACACACACACACACATATATATATATATATATATATATATATATGTATATGTATATATATATATATATATATATATATATACACATAAACATAGGCATTTACTATATATATATATATATATATATATATATATATATATATGCATATATATGTGTATATATATCTGTATATATATGTATATATATATGTATATATGTATATATATGTATGTGTATATATATGTGTATATAATATATATTTATATATATATATATATATATGTATATGTATATGTATATATATGTATATTTATATATATGTATATGTATATTTATGTATATATATGTATATGTATATATATGTATATGTATATATATATGCATATGTATGTATATGTATAAATATGTGTATATATATATGAATATATATATATAATATATATATATATATATATATATATATACAGTGGAACCTCTACAACCGAACGTATCTACATCCAAATTTTCCAACATCCGAAGTAAAATTCGAGCAAATTTTTTACTCTACACCCGAATTTTATTTCGACACACGAAGTAAGCAATTTTCGTCGTACCGGTTGTATCCGAATTTTTCGACAAGCTAAGTACAATTCGAACACGTTCCTACTCTACACCCGAATGTTTTTTTCGACACCCGAAGTAAACAATACTCGTACGCATAGTCGGTGCTCATAGCGCCTGAAGTGTTTTTTATTTCCGCCGATAGAAGGCAGCACTTCGACCTCGGAGGGACCCTCAATTAGCGCGGCTCGGGTCAGTCCTCTGCTCTCGTCGGCTTCTTGCGGTTGTGCCCTGTGCGTTCTGCTATTAACTGTGTTTTAATCGTGATTTTTTACGTGCATCCGTTAACGGTAATTTACGTAAAGTATGGGTCCTAAAAGGCTTAGTTTTGCAAGTGGTAGTGGTAGTGGTGAGAAAAGGAAGAAGAAAATGCTTTCTTTAGACGTAAAGCAGGAAATTATTGAAAAACATGAGCGTGGCGTCCGCGTGAGTGAACTTGCTAAACAGTATGGCCGTAATATGTCGACGATCTCGACAATCCTTAAACAGAAGGAAGCTATTAAAGCAGTGAAACCTTCTAAGGGGATCACCATTATTTCAAATCGCCGTAGCCCTATCATAGAAGAGATGGAACGACTTCTGCTAGTGTGGATCAAGGACAGAGAGATCGTTGGCGACACCATCACCGAAACCGTCATCTGCGAGAAGGCGCCCGCCATCTTTACGGACTTGAAGGAGGAGAGCTCTGGGGGTGATGCTGGGGAGAGTTCAACCGAACCTTCCTCAGATGATTTCAAGGCATTTCGTGGCTGGTTTGAGAAATTTAAGAAACGGTCCGGGATTCATTCAGTTGTTCGCCACGGAGAGGCTGCTAGTGCGGACACAATGGCTGCAGCTGACTTTGTCAAGAACTTCAAAAGGATCGTGCTGGAAGAAGGCTACGTAGAGCAGCAAGTGTTTAATTGGGATGAAACCGGGCTGTTTTGGAAGAAGATGCCCAGTTGAACCTACATCACCGCCGAAGAGAAGAAATTGCCTGGGCATAAGCCAATGAAGGATCGGTTGACTCTTTCCCTATGTGCCAACGCTAGCGGGGACTTTAAAGTCAAGCCCTTACTGGTTTACCATTCCGAGAACCCTAAGGCCTTTAAGGCACACAACGTCGATAAGGACCAGCTTCATGTTTTCTGGCGATCCAACTCGAAGGCCTGGGTCACTAGGCAGTTCTTTGTGCAATGGGTTAACCAAGTTTTCAGCCCTTCTGTGAAGAAGTATCGTCATGAACAGAAATTGCCTTTAAAGTGCCTGCTATGCCTTGCCAATGCACCCGCTCACCCCTCCCCCCGGACTTGAAGATGATATCTTCGATGAATTTAAGTTCATAAAGGTGCTGTATCTTCCACCGAATACACCTCTATCCTCCAGCTCATGGACCAGCAAGTCATCTCTAATTTTAAGAAGCTGTACACCAAGCACTTATTCAAGCAGTGCTTTAATGTCACGCAAAGCACCAACTTAACTTTGCGTGAATTTTGGAGGAGCCACTTCAACATCGTGCACTGCTTGAAGATCATAGATCAGGCTTGGGTGGGATTAACTTGACGGACCCTCAATTCTGCCTGGAAGAAGCTGTGGCCTGATGCAGTTTCTTCCCGAGATTTCGAAGGTTTTGACCCCGAACCTGATCCCGTGGTGGGTGTAGCGGAAGACGTAGAGGAAATCGTCTCCCTTGGCAAGTCCATGGGTCTGGAGGTTGACGCAGATGACATTACGGAACTTGTCGCCGAACATCACAACGAACTTACCACAGATGAGCTCAAGGAACTCCATGCTATGTCTGAGCACATGAGTGATGACGAGGAAGGGAGCGCACATGAGTGATGACGAGGAAGGGAGCGAGGAGGTAGAACATGTGTTAGGTTCGGCACATATAAAAGAGGTGTTAGGAAAATATCAAGACGTGGTCGATTTCATCGACAAATACCACCCCAAAAAATTGTAGGTTTGTCGTATAGTTTCGCAGTTCGATGATGTTTGCCTAACTCACTTTCGAAACATTCTGAAAAGCCGTACCAAGCAACTATCTATCGATAATTTCTTTAAAAAAAACTACGAAGCGAACTCGTGATGAAGAGGATGTAAGTGATTCGAAGAAAACGGCAAAGAGTGAAGCGGAAGAAAGTGAAACAAAGAAAACGGCAAAGAGTCAAGCGAAAGAAATTCAATCAATTTTAAGTGTAGAGAGTGAAAGTGATTAAAATTAATCATCAAAAAGAAAAAAGAAAATGTAAAAAAAATATAAAATATATATAAAAAAAAAATAAGCTAAGTTATGTTAAAGTTCACTTAGTGTAAGTTAGAATAAGTTACGGTAGTGTACGTTTATCGTAGTTAACCTCTACCTCCTCGCCGCCCGTCCGTCTCCTCTCTGCGTAGCAAGACCAACAACACCTGCGCTGGAGTTTCTAAGGTAAAGTGACGCTAAAAACCCGTTTCTTATTTATCATTTTTTGCTAATTCTTCTTTTTTACATGTCTATTATCTAATTTAGTGTGCATTATTCTCATGGGAAATTATATGTAGTAGTTTATTAAGAAGTTATCATAGGTTTTTGGGCTCAACCACGGATTAATCCTATTTCAATGTATTCTTATGGGAAAATTCGTTTCTACATCCGAACATTTTCTACATCCGAAGTTGGTTCTGGAACGGATTAAATTCGTATGTAGAGGTACCACTGTATATATATATATATATATATATATATATATATATATGCAGAAGAACCACAGGGAAAATGAAAATACAGAATATACACTTGAGTCCTGACTAGTTTCGTGTTACTTCCTCAGAGGACTGATTTATTGAGAGAGGTTTCTTACATTTTATAGGGAAAGCAAAAGTACGAACATACATATAGAGATTTAGAGAACAATGACACTCCCTTACCCGCTACCTGGGTTTGACTCAGGTGTGCGTAGGAGGAGTCCGAAAGCTCGTTAGACACCTGCTAAAAAGGGTCATTTCTAGTGGCGGGTATATTCTTGTTTTCTTCTTATTTTACTTTCATTACAGTTATTTATATGTCAATGCGGTAGCCTTATCTATATAAATACATAAGCAAAACATACACAAAAATACAAATATATATACATATATATACACATACATACACATATACATTTATATATATATATATATACATATATATATACATACATATACATATATATATACACATGCACACATATACATATACATACATACACACACACATACATATACATATACATACACATACACATATACATATATATACATACAGATACAGATATGTGTATGTGTATGTATATGTATATGTATGTGTGTGTGTATGTATGTATATGTATATGTGTGTATGTGTATATATATATATGTATATGTATGTATATATATATGTATATATATATATATATATATATGTATGTATATGTGTATGTATGTGTATATGTATGTATATATATATGTATATATATTTGTATTTTTGTGTATGTTTTGCTTATGTATTTATATAGATAAGGCTACCGCATTGACATATAAATAACTGTAATGAAAGTAAAATAAGAAGAAAACAAGAATATACCCGCCACTAGAAATGACCCTTTTTAGCAGGTGTCTAACGAGCTTTCGGACTCCTCCTACGCACACCTGAGTCAAACCCAGGTAGCGGGTAAGGGAGTGTCATTGTTCTCTAAATCTCTATATGTATGTTCGTACTTTTGCTTTCCCTATAAAATGTAAGAAACCTCTCTCAATAAATCAGTCCTCTGAGGAAGTAACACGAAACTAGTCAGGACTCAAGTGTATATTCTGTATTTTCATTTTCCCTGTGGTTCTTCTGCATCTGAGCATCACGTTTTCCTGTGATTTTTACGCATATATATATATATATATATATGTATATATATATATATATATATATATATATATATATATATATATATATATATATATATATATATACATATATATATATATATATATATATATATAACTTTATATATGATAAGGATGAAAATAAGCAAATTCAATCATTTTTAAATTCTTTTTATTCCTAATAGGAAGATATTTTTAGCGTAAAAAAACATAATTCCGAAAATTGTTACAAATTTTGAGCAGCTGCTCTTATAATAACTTGATCGAGATTAAAAATTTGTGACCAGGTGCTTCAATCTCTCGTTGATTCTAACAAATTTTAGGTTCTGCCTTCAATTTCCCTCGCGTTGGTTAGCTGTGATAACAACATTTCTGCATCATTTCTGCATTTTCTTGTTATTTTCTGTTTGTTTACCGGCTTTTCTAAAGACGCATGCTTACTCAACATTCTTATGTTAAAAGCATTATGCCACCCTTCAATTGCAATGTTTACATTACATGTCTTCTGTTAAAGAAGCAAGAAGCTTATCAAATAAAACATGCGTAATCAGAAGGAACACATGCCAATGCTTGAAATTGCTTTATGATGAATGCAATACTGGTTTCACTATACCAGCATTGTGAACACTGTAACTGGATTTTGCGCCCTAAACAATAGCTTATACAAATTTCTTCCTTATACTATTAATAGTGGTTCTTAGGAAATCAATATGGATTCAGGTTGGGTTCAAATTGTGATTTTTCAAAAAATTGAAATAAATCTTAAGCTTGCTAATCCTTTTCGCTTGTTATCATTTTGTTATTTATAACAAAGGCATGGATAGTATGCAATTGCATCCCTAAAGGAGGAGAATTAAACGTCTCATTGCAAAGCCATGTTGAATAGGTTTCTAACATCTTCAGATTGTTACAGATTCAGTAGAAATAATTATGTCCTCATTATCTTGAAGCAAAAATGCTCCTCCCCTTATAGTTGTCGTCAAATCTTTATCTCCATTTATATTGCGTTAACTAGAGTTTTCTACTTTGGTAACTACCAAGATTGAATAGTTTAAACGAAAGTATTAGCATAAAAAGTTATTTTTATCCTTATCATATAAAACTGTTATTATTAAAATATTTTAGTCGGCATTATGTCCTCTACAAACCAAGGTCGGCATTTTCTCCGTCGACATAGACATAATGACCTGTGACATTATGTCCGCCGACGATGTATCCATAGGTATATATAACACATACATATAAAATATATATATATAATATATATATATATATATATAATATATATATTTTATATGTATGTGTTATATATATATAATATATATAATATATATAATATATATATGTATATGTATATGTATATATATGTATATGTATACATATGTATATATATATATGTGTATATATATATGTATATATATGTATACATGTATATATATATGTGTATATGTAGATATATATGTATGTATGTATATATATATATTTATATATATGTATGTATGTATATATATATATATATATATATATATATATATATATATATATATATATATATATTTATTTATATATTTATTTATTTATTTATATAATATCGCAATTACTCTGTTACCGAGAAATAATGTTTATATTTTCATTTTAAAATGCTAATTCCTTGCTGCCAGAACCACTGCATGAGTGAGAAATGACTTGCATTTGTCATGATCTCTCTAAAATGCATGCCATTAAGTATAGAACGTGGCAAACTTTATTTTCAACTTTATATATATATATATATATATATATATATATATATATATATATATATATATATATATATATATATACATTCATTCATACATATATATATATATACATATATATATATATATATATATATATATATATATATATATATATATTTATATATACATTCATACATATATATATATATATGTATATATATATATATATATATATATATATATATATATATATATATATATATATATATATATATATATTTATATATATACACATACATACAGACATTTAAATGTATCCATTTATTTATTTAATTTTACATGTTACTATGTACGTAGCCTAGACGACCATGCATGGAACTGATTTTTTCTTCTGCTGTAAATTATTATATAGTTCTTTTTATGTGATATTTCCTGTAATCGAGATCCTAATGCAGTTTTTGGGATTTATTGCCCCATAAGTATGCGAGAACGTCAGCTTTTATAGGGACATTAAACTTTATGATCTTTTTCATGAGGTCGTCGAAGTACTAAATAATGAATGATAATTTCTGTTCATAAATTTTCAGATATCTCGTTTGTCACTTGATATTCGCCTGAACAGTTTAGATTTAATCATGTGCTGGAAGGTCTTTTAAATTCAACAATAACTACTATTTTAGCTCACTGGAGTTCATTTTACTTATTAGGGTTATTATTTTTTTCTTTCCTCACATTTTTAGTCATGTATATGTATTAATATATATATATATATATATATATATATATATATATATATATATATAT
>NC_090730.1:144835087-144857587 GCF_036898095.1 Palaemon carinicauda
GATTCGAACCTGTGCCTCTTAGTCGAAACCATGCCTGCAGGAACTAAATTTTAACCAACCATGCTATCAAGAGAGAAGTTTATTACAAGTCCACCGTACACTCGTGTGTGTGTATATATATATATATATATATATATATATATATATATATATATATATATATATATATATATATATATATATTTGTATACATATATATACATATACATATATATATATATATATATATATATATATATATATATATATAAATATATATATATATATATATATATATATATATATATATATATATATATATTTGTATATATATATATATATATATATATATATATGTATATATGTATATATATATATTTGTATATATATACATATATTTGTATATATATATATATATATATATACAGTTTGTGTATATATATATATATATATATATATATATATATATATATATATATACAGTATGTATATATATATATATATATATATATATATATATATATATATAATAATAATAATAAGAAATGTTTAAAAGAAGAGAATTCTCAAAATAAAACCATGCTTGCGTAGCAGCTTTAAAATGGCCTCGATATAATTTTAAACTTATTTTTATTACATTGCATTATTTCATATAACTGAAATCTCAATATTTATATTGTAATTGCTTACAGTGATCCTAAAAGTCATATGTAAATTTGAATTGATTATTTTAGTTACAAAGGTTTAACTCCCTAATGACATATGATAATTATTTAATTTATCTTTTGATAATTGATCTAAGTTTGTTTATAGTAATTATTTATTTTGGACGTTATTCTAATAGATTTGTGATTTTTTTTTTCATTTTAATTACGACTATATCTTTCCTCTCCACGCGAACTAACGATTACCAGATGAACAGTAATTCCGCAGCAATGACTTTTCTCCACATATTTCATTTCAATAATAATGAAGGTAATTTATTATTAATTTTATACTTTGTACAAAAATTAATTTGGTAGAGTATAGTTTCTTCCAATTAAGAGGCTAAAAATAATTTTGTGTTAAACTGTATTTTTACATATTCGTTTATCTAGCGTTTAATTTTGAAAAGCGTGGGCCCATAACTATGAAGATTTAATACGTTAATGTTTTTCTCGAATTAAAATTTAGGAAATCCTATTACAGTTTGTAAGGAGTTTTTAGATAAATTTTCTACGTTATTCAACAAAATAGGCGATTAAAGTATTTACTGGCGATTGCACAATAGCTGTTACTACGGAACGGAAAATATGTAGATATCAATCTCGTCACTCTTGTAAATTCTCACATAGAAGAAATAGCCAAGAACTTCTCACATCTTGTATTTGGGGATACTTCTCCAGATAATCTGTTTAATACATAAATGAGAGCAAAGATACAGCTGCTTCTTTCAAGAGGGTATTTCCGGTGGCTGGATTAGATTAATGTAGTTTTATCTGACATTTGCAATGAGATGAAGTTCCTTTAAATCTATAATTATTTCAATTTCAAACCGCGCACTCTTATTAAGACTATATTTTGCATCCTTGTGTATGAAGGTAATCGTAGTTCCCTCATCCATAATAATAAATAAATGTTCTTGTCTGTTCCAAGAAGGATTTTCCTTTATTGGAATGTAGTCCATATATTTCAACTCCAGCTGATGTTGGCACCTCGTTTCATAAAATTGTATTGTTCGGAAGATTTACAGTTTTAATTTTCCTAGCAGGCTTTACGGATTACATATCTGCCCGTGGGGAAAACTGGTAAATAACTCGGCCACTCGAACACCAATACCCTTTCAATGCTTTACCATACTAAACTTTAAAAGTTACAGCAAATGCCTTTTCCAAAATTCCATAGAGGTTTTGAAATACAAAGTCCGATCACTGGACAAAATTTCAAGAGTATACTGCAAAATTGATAAAAAAGCGACATCATTGTATAACATGATTAATTCTTTAAAATGAAATATTTACACCGAAAATATAGATACAATGGACAACAATTCATGCCGAACAATTAAATGAAAATGTGAAGTAAATGGTAAACAAACATAAAAACAAGGGAATGACCTATGACCTTACACCAACACATCTGGCAAAGAAAAGAATGCCATGGATAATTGACCCTTGGGTTAAATGCTAAACGATTCCAACTGATCTAGGGGCATCAGTTCGTCCATAAGTAAGGGGGTGATTAGATGTAGATAAACAGGTTTTCAGTAATCGGTAATTAATGTGCATGATGTAGAACATATTTTTAAAAAAATAATAGAATAATTATTTATGAAAATAGCAAAGTATATAGTTGAACATAAGAAATAAGATTTGTTTTTGACATCTATAAACCCAGAACAAGTTCTGGAAAAGGAGTTGGCATGAATGATTGACCATGATATATTTGTATGTCGCCTTTTAATATTATTCCCCCACTAGTGGAGATGATATCTTTAAAATTGGAAACATACCAATATGGAGATATTTGTACACAAATGTCTAATAGTGAAAAGGAAATATTACAAACATACAGACTAATAATTGGATCATGGTTTATATTTTCAAATCTCTTAATTCTGTCTGTATCAACATGCAGTGCCATTGTTTTTATTGGGCCATGATAGTATATTTTAAAGAGCTTGAAGAAAAAATATACTCTGACCTTTAAAAATTGGTAATCCTATAGCTTTTGATTTGTGAATAGATTGTAACGTTAAAAAATAACTTTTAACCCTCAGGAATAACATGGTACACTTTATTGTATTGGCAAATTTAGAAAGGATTATAATAATTACTATCCATGTAGTTTCGAATTTATGTACACTATTGGCTTCGCTTTACGAAGGTTGAACGTTAAATACACTCCCCCCCGAAAAAAAAGAAATTACTGTGTAAAGACAGCCTTTGTTTTTTTTGATAATAATGTGTCGATACGATCTTTCCTTTATTGAAATTAAATTACCTTTTGCAATCACTGTTGTAATTAGCTGCTTAATTACAGCAGCTTATACGGTTTGGAGTAAAGGTCCAATTTAAACCCGAAAATTTGCAATGCTGTAGCTGGGGTGTTAGGCTGTATTTTGCATTGATTGAGTCATTCTCAATTGCAAACATTTACAATCGTGTTAGTGGAAAGCAGTTGAAAGGGCTACATGATATCTAAAGCAGAAAGTCTGCTTGCCAAAAGTCCAAAGGCTCTGTTGTCTCAGTCTTTTAGAAAATATTCCATTAACTCCAAAATGTTTGTATTGCATAAAATTGCTATAAATTGTAAATTTGCAATCATATCTGTTTTCCTAATACTTCCTTATACCCAATTTGAAATAAAAAACGTAATCGACACAAAGGTAACTACCCCAGGCTATTGGGATTATGTTAAATTCAACGTTTATTTTAAACAAAGTGCAATAAGCTGTAGATTAAGTCATATTCGTGACCATAGTTCGGTTAATACATAAACATTACTTTGAAGGAAAATTCTATTTTGAGTTTTGGCATTAATCACGCCATGGATATCACAAGACAATTGCATTATAGAGAAAATATTACAATCACATTCATTGTTAACAGCCCCAAGAATAATTAAACGTAGTATACAATCCAATCTGGTGTATTGTAGAATCTACCATTGATTGAATTATTTCTGTATTGCAAGCGGACTGTAATATATTATAATTCTGCCAATCGTATTTTTGAGTAGCCCCAGAAATAAGTATTTTCCAGTTTATAGGATAAGGCCACTTTGGCCTTCCAAAACTTCCAGTCAGCATCGATTGCTACATTGCATGCTAATTTCTGTACCTATTAATTTTATGGTCCCATTCGGGAGTAGTAGTAAAAAAATACTACATTATAATCAGTTTGAAAGAAAAGCACTTTGATACTAAAAATTCTTGTGTATCGGCGATTTTTTGTTTTAGACAATATTCTGTTCTCATGCAATATTATTATCATGATTGGACAAGAGTGGCCTAGAATAATGCAATATATCTTGTTTGAAGGAAAATAACTTAATTCTACATTTGTGTTTTGGCGAAGTAGCTTTTATTGTAACATTGGTGTATTGCACGTAACTTGCAATATCCTTCTATTTGGTTATCGTATTTGTGATTTGCATTATTTCACTTTAAAGTTACATCCACTATGACTTAAAAAATCTGAAAGGCTACAGCCAAGGTCTAGAGTGTATAAGACTTTGGCTATAGCATAGGTGTTTGGTGAATCTTGTATCTATTATAGCATATATGCATTGCACATAAATTGCAACTTATCGTAATTTGTAATGATTCATGTTATTATTGCCCCTAAATATTAAATTATATCCAGTTTTAAGGAAAAATGCACTAACCGAAACAATAACTATTCTGAAATTTAAAAGGGTGTTTTGAGCTAATTCTGTTGCTATCTTAAGTAGTTAATGGTGTTCATCTATTTTTCCATTTCATGTGATTGTTGCTTTTTTTTTTTTTTTTTTTTTTTTTTTTTTTTGAGTGTTGCCAAAGCCAGTCTTGATGTTTTTGAGATTTGATTTGCATTCAATTCACCACCACTACTATATTCTTGGTATATTGCAGTATACTCCAGTATTGCGATGTCCTATGAATTCTGGTACTAAATAATTTTATATCCAATTTAGAAACCAGACTAATTAAATTCTCAAAATAAGAGAAAATATTTTTTGACCTTACTAGTTGTGACACTAGATAACTCATAATCATTCAAATAAACGTAAGATTTCCTTAAGGCTAGTCTTAGCGTTTGTACGAATTCTTCATTGATTTCCATTTTGCCGTGTCGCAAACAAATTGCTAATATATTAAAATTTTACCATCGTATTCGTGAATATCGGCTCAAGATATTCAACTTGACATAAGGGTCAACTTTGACACAAGATTAGAGAGGTTATATCCTTGGTGTTTTGACGAATCTAGTTGATTGCCACGTTGCTATTTTGTAAAAATGAATAAGAACATTCAGGTCGTGTTTGTTCAGGAAAATGGTGTTAAGGCGTGAGGTGCATTCTTATCTTAATTTGGAAATTGCATTTATTACGAGTCTAATGAATAATATCTTACTTGCTCAATCGAAAGGTTTCAGAAAGTTTCAAAAGGTTTTCTGCTGCTTGTTCTTTGACCGAAGACTGCACTGAATTGCAACCACAACCTAAAGTGGGGAATGAGATTCCAATGCTTCTTTTACGACAGAATCTACATATTCCCACCGATATTCCCCGACTGCGAAGACTCTGATGCATTATTAAAAGATCTCGAAAAAAAATTCAGGTGTAAGATTAAATTCATTTTATGTCTAAGGAACGATCGCATTTTGAAATTTAGTCGTACTTCTCATTTTATATCATTTGACTGTCAAACTCGGTACATGTTATTCGGTATGCAGCTCCTTTTCTCACTCGGATTTCCCAAAGATATAAACGCAATATATCCTTTCCATGTCTCTTTTGTTCGCTGTCAGCTGATGTCACTTTTGATGCTACAATGTGGGTCTGGCACCTTTTTGTTGCTATATTTGTTTCAGTTTTTTACCCTTTATTCAGATTGCCTTTCCCACACATTTGACGAGAGAGAGAGAGAGAGAGAGAGAGAGAGAGAGAGAGAGAGAGAGAGAGAGAGAGAGAGAGAGAGAGTGTGTGTGTGTCTATATGCAATCTGTATGAGAGGAACAGTAAGATATGAGTATATTTGCTTCTGCAATTTAGGAAAGTCTGTCAAGGATTGAGACTGGAGATGTAAAATCCTTTTTATCCTCGCTGCATGAATGAATTTTTCCATCTTTAGTATTCAAATTTACTTCACAGTTTATGGAAATATATTTCTTATCTCGTATGTTTTTATAAATCAATTAGAATATTTATGATTTAAATCCAAGTAAATTGTACTCCCTTTATTTTTGTTATCAACGTACTTGCCAATGCACAAATCTTCTCACCTGTTCGTTATTCATTCAAATTGTTTTTATTTTAATTTAGGATTTGCAGTGTTAGCTATGAGTTTAATTTTGACAAGGGTACATCATAGCAATTTGTGAAATAAAACAGGGAAAAAGGAAATTTTGTTGTTGTTTGATTTTATGATAAATGCAATATGCTTATAATTGTACAGTATATATCTGGGAATATAAACTTTCATAATACTTTATTTCGATAACAAAATCTGCGAATACTCTCTCTCGCTCTCTCTGCATATTTTCTGACATAAAGTAATCAGGAAAATCTTCTGTAATCACCACCCGAAGCAGAGAATTTCTGGTCTCCTTTGATGTCTAAATGCATCAGGAATACTTATTTTTTTTTCTATTCTGTCTCGCTTCAGATTTCAACTTTTCAAAAAAAAATATAATTCTATTTGTGATCCTTTGGTGTCTATTTTTTTTTTTTTTTTTTTTTTTTTTTGCTGGAAATAAATCCGAAGAATATTTTATCAACATCCAAAAATTTTGGATATTTTGCAACGTTTTTAAGGTATTTTTCAAGTATTGATTCTTGCCAGTTATATCCTTTAAAATTTTCTTGGTTCCATCGAGAGAGAGAGAGAGAGAGAGAGAGAGAGAGAGAGAGAGAGAGAGAGAGAGAGAGAGAGAGAGAGAGAGAGATTGATTGATTGACTGATACAGGGCAATCATCCAATAAAGAGAAGTATTAGAAACTCTCCGTACCCATCCTTGAAACCTTACATACTATCGTGCTAAGAGTTCCATAACCTAAAACCGTGTTATCTTTTAAGCTAAGGCGGATGGCCTGGTTTATATCTGATGTTGTTTGCGATAGTTTTGGAGGTTCCGTGTTCTTTCACCCCCCATAGGAGTAGTGCCATCAGCACACCCCGAGCGATGCATTGTACACATTACTAAAGGGCCTTTGCAGCGTTCCTTTGTGCTGCGCCGTATTATCCCTAAGGCATACAAGGTTGAAGCCTAAGGGCCCAGCAAGCGTAGGGGCCTACCATAAGCAGGGCTCTATAAGCCTTTTTTTCTTTTAGTGTTAAATATTATAACTAAGGGTTATTTACTTCATTTGTAATATCATTGTAATGAATTGTACGAAAGGTGGGCGTGAAATTCACGTTGAGGGTGGGGTTGGTCCTGCGGGGATGTGGAGAGGCCCAAAGAAGCTCGAAGCCTAGGGGCCTGCCATGGGTTAACACAGCACTGCCTTTGGGTCGTAGTTGCACCCACTTTTCAATGTCCTATGTTACTTCCGTTCCCACGTCTCGCTTCTTTTCTAACAACTGTACTTCCTTTCTACCAATTTGCCATCGTACCTTTAACTTACATTTAACCTTTGCTACATTGCACAACTGCACGGTCTTCCCGAGAATGCCCCTTGGCGCTGAATGGCCTCTGTGGCCCTCATGCCGGGCCACATGGACCAAATACTATAAATCTAATCGTATCAGCGTTCCTTCATTTCATGTAGATTTTGATTATCCTTTTATAGTGTCTGTACAGCATTTATGGTTTTATGGTACTTTTTTTCAGGCATATGAATGCTTTATGGTGATCTGTTAATCAATGCTCTGAAGTTTTTGTCTTACATGTGTCTGTTCGAAAGACTTTCCGTCTTTTAGATTAATTTTCCCTTTTGGCCGGTTCACTGAAAACCCTTTACTTATAATTATTGAAGTGGAAACTGCCTTTAAAATAATTTGCGTAATTGATACATTTAAATCTCAAGTTTTTATTTGTTAATTAATATTTGTATCTATTCTCTTTCCTTGTGCCCTTTTCTTTTCAAAATTCCGTTTGTCATTAGTCTAGAAGATTGGTAGGCAACTTAGTGGCTCATTGTGGTCTTTAACAACAACTGCAACAACAACAACAAAAAAGCAGTAAGAGGAAGTATGGGAATGCATTTGATGTGGTGGTGATTAAAATGACACTATTATATGCAGTAACCATTTATATACTGTATACGTGTCTTGCCTAACACCCTGACCGCTGTTCGCTCATCTGTCATTAAACATGTTTTTGTTTAGCGGTGATTCAACAAATTGATTATGATGTTACGTTACCCATTTTAGTCTCATTTATTGGTCTATTGCAGTGTGTTTAAAAGGACGAAATACTTAAAATAAAAAGAAGAAAGATAAGTAAAAGTTAGCTGAACATTGAAAAAATTCTATATTTACCATACAAAATATTTACTAAATTCATAGTTGAAAGAATTTCTGACCCTCGAAAATTACAATAATTTGCACAGACAGATATCCAATATATATATATATATATATATATATATATATATATATATATATATATATATATATATATATATATATATATATATATGTATATATATATATATGTGTGTGTGTGTGTGTGTGTGTGTGTGCATATACATATATGTATACTGTATATATGTATTTATATATATATACATATATATATATATATGTATATATAATATGTAAATATGTATATGTATATATATATATATATATATATATATATATATATATATATATATATATATATATATATATGTATATAATCCGGAATTTGCCAATTATTTTGTGTTAGCGTGTAATGAAAAAATATAAGATCCATGATTGTCCATGGAGTTATTGCTTATCAAAGTGATGTTTAATCGGAATATGTAAACTTAATTTTCATGCAATGATACCCATTTTAATGCCATCGTTAATACTAATCTTTTCAGTATGATAAAAAAGCAAAATGACACAAAATAAAATGAAATTATTATATCCACAGAGCAACCAAGCCTATTGCATGGGTACATTGCATGAAAATGTTTATAAATTCTCATTTATCTTACTGTTAACTGTTTTCACTTTTATAATGAGACCAAAAGATGGATTTAATTTTTACATTTACTTATTATTTTATTTAATATCAATAATTAAGAAACACTGAAATTGGGAGAATAATGTAACATACTGTATTTTGTATTTTATAAGGATCATCCGTTGTATGTGACTCCTGTTTCTGCGTTATTTCTTATTGCGTTAGTACGCAAGTAATCATAGTAATAAAATATCATTCTTATTACCCGCATAGTTCTGCAAGAAGTGGAAAATGAATAATCAAATCTAATAAGTCGGCAACAAGTAATGTACAAGAAATACAATAGAGATAATTCTTTTTTGTTTTATCCAGCGGGGAGACCTCTAATCCATTCTTTAATCCAGCTTATGTAAAGTAATTCCGAGAACTCCCAGAATCAGGCGCACGCTCAACTTTATATATCGGAATTTCTTGGAAAACACTTATTCACGGGAAGTGTCTTGAATTACAGTCCAATTTCACTGGGTACTATTGTCTTTGACACGAGACGAGTAACCCGAGATAAATGTTTTGTTTAAAATAGTTATTCAGATGTTGGCATTGAAATATTTCCTTCATTTCTTTTTTATTTTAGCTTTTAACAATGCTTGTCTTACAGCATGTTGTTGAGAAAGAAATTTTTACTTTTTTTATTTTTTTATTTTGAAATTTGAACTGGGATGTGACTATACTACGGCATTTCTTACTTCCGCTGATAAGTGAGGCTTTGCATTAAACAAAGACCTTGAAATATCACCCAAAAGGATATGTATTGCGAACCGCATTTAAAGTTTTATCTTTTCGTATTTCCTTTTAAACGGTTCCCTGTAGAAATTCCCTTTTTATTTGTAATCATGTATTTCAGATATGTTTCCAAATTTAGGAGTTTTATATATTATGTATGTGTAATGCACATGCAGCAAGCAATGCAAATACGAATGTAGAAGCATACCCTATCTACTGTACATTTTCTTTTACACCGCAACCGCCATCGGTCTCCACGTCAAAAAGTCATTGAACGTAACAAGATAATATAAACTTTATTAAACTTTATTATCGTGTTGTTATTATGTTCTTGTGGAGCAATGTAGTAAATATATAGCTCCATGCCAGATGGTAACTTCTGTCAATTCACTTTCTTTCCTTGATCATCATCATCATCAGCGTGGTCATCTCATTAGCATTATATTCAAGCACAATCCAACTTGTAATTTCCCTCTGACGCATAAGTGGCCATCATCATCAGCAATCAATATTGAAGGGAATTCCGATTCGAGGCCAAGTTGTTAACATTCACATTCAAATGCAAGATCATCAAAAGTTTATCCACTATCTTTAGCAGATCAAGTTAACAGGCCAGCCTTCAGCTATTCAAACAGTTTCTCGCTACTAATAGTTATTATAGAACCCCCCCCCCCCTCTCTCTCTCTCTCTCTCTCTCTCTCTCTCTCTCTCTCTCTCTCTCTCTCTCTCTCTCTCTCTCTCTCTCTCTCTCTCTCTCTCTCTCAAGTATTTGGCAGACAAAACAAAAACTGATGTAAAAATATTAACTAAAATCAGTCTTCCTCGTTATCTATTTTTATGCCAATGTCAACCTTATCGACAAAAACAGAACAATGTAAACGTTATTGTCACCCTTATATACGCCCTTGGAGATTTATAGATACCCGAGTTGTCTCTAAATAAAGTTATTTCAGGAGCTATCCTCGTAATAATTTCTTCTCCTCTCCCGTTACATTGGTGACCTACGGAATGTTTTAAACACTCTTCACACTTCCCAGCTCATCGCTTCGTCTTCCGAATCCTCTGACGATGCTCACCACCATTCTCATCTTATCTCTGAGTGCTTGCACAGTGAGACTCCTGCCTTCACCAGTAGAGCTGTGTTTGCCAGGTTTCAGTGTACTGAGATTCAGTTCCCCATCAAGGGCATTATCAGCTCAAGTAGCATAGCCATCAACATCCTCTCCTCACATCTTGTATGTAGGGATACTTCTTCATTTGACCTGTTTAGTACATAAATAAGAGCAAAGATACAGCTGCTTCTTTCAAGAGGGTATTTTCGGTGGTTGGATTAGATTGATGTAGTTTTATCTGTGGTATTTGCAATGAGATGAAGTTCCTTTAAAATCTATAATTTTTTCAATTTCAAACCGCGTACTCTTATCAAGACAAGATTTTGTATCCTTGTGTATGAAGATAATTGTAGTTCCCTCATCCATAAAAATAAATATATTGTCTTAGTCTGTTCCAAGAAGGATTTTCGTTTATTGGAATGTAGTCCATATATTTCATCTCCAGCTGATGTTGGCACCTCTCGTTTCATAAAATTGTATTGTTCGGAAGATTTACAGTTTTAATTTTCTTAGCAGGCTTTACGGATTACATGTTTGCCCGTGGGGAAAACTGGTAAATAACTCGGCCACTCGAACACCAACACCATTTCAATGCTTTACGGTACTAAACTTTAAAACTTACAGCAAATGCCTTTTCCAAAATTCCATAGAGGTTTTGAGATACAAAGTCCGATCACTAGACAAAATTTCTAAAGTGTGGACTGCAAAATCTGCACATTATTACCATATAATTTATATAGCTTCCTTTCCAATTTATCAATTCAATGCATCAAAACTCTAATTTTATTATTCTTATTGTTTTGGAATTGGTAAATCCAATAGTAATATAATTCGGAAAGAATTTTGGATTCAATGATGATAAAAAAGCGATATCATAGGATAACATGATTAATTCTTTAAATTGAAATATTTACACCGAAAATAGAAATACAATTGACAACAATTCATGCTGTACAATTAAATGAAAATGTGAAGTAAATGATAAACAAACATATAAACAAGGGAATGACCTATGACCTTACACCAACACATCTGGCAAAGAGAAGAATGCCATGGATAATTGACCCTTGGGTTAAATACTAAACTGTTCCAACTGATCTTGGGGTGTCAGTTCGTCCATAAGTCCGGGGATGATTAAATGTAGGTAAACAGGTTTTCAGTAATCGGTAATTACTGTACATAATGTAAAACATATTTACAAAAAAGAATAGAATAATTATTTATGAAAATAACAAAGTATAAAGTTGAACGTAAGAAATAAAATTTATTTTTGACAACTTAACCCAGAACATATACATCTTCCACAGAATGCAACAAATGCCTGGATCACACAATAGTAATCTTCTTTCATACTGTACGATATTAACAGTGGCAAACAGATTATAGTAAGTATGTCGCCTTTTAATATTATTCCCCCACTAGTGGAGACATTATCCTTAAAATTGAAAACATACCAATACGGAGAGATTTGTACACAAAAGTCTTGATAGTGAAAAGGAAATATTACAAACATACAGACTAATAATTGGATCATGGTTTATATTTTCAAATCTCTTAATTCTGTGTGTATCAGCATGCAGCGGCATTGTTGTCATTGGCTCATGATAGTATATTTTAAAGAGCTTGAAGGAAAAATATACTCTGACCT
Organism: Palaemon carinicauda; assembly: GCF_036898095.1. Classification (NCBI taxonomy): domain Eukaryota; kingdom Metazoa; phylum Arthropoda; class Malacostraca; order Decapoda; family Palaemonidae; genus Palaemon; species Palaemon carinicauda. Next base: position 144,847,390 of record NC_090730.1, read on the forward strand.
TTAAAAATTGGTAATCCTATAGCTTTTGATTTGTGAATAGATTGTAACGTAGAAAATAACTTTTAACCCTCAGGAATAACATGGTACACTTTACTGTATTGGTAAATTTAGAAGGGATTATAATAATTACTATCCATGCAGTTTCAAATGTATGTACACTATTGCCTACGTTTTACGAAGGTTGAACGTTAAATACACTCCCCCCCAAAAAAAAAAAAAAAATTACTGTGTAAAGACAGCCTTTGTTTTTTCATAATAATGTGTCGATAACGATCTTTCCTTTATTGAAATTAAATTACATTTTCCAATCACTGTTGTAATTAGCTGCTTAATTACAGCAGCTTATACGGTTTGGAGTAAAGGTCCAATTTAAACCCCAAAATCTGCAATGCTGTAGCTGGGGTGTTAGGCTGTATTTTGCATTGATTGAGTCATTCTTAATTGCAAACATTGTACAATCGTGTTAGTGGGAAGCAGCTGAAAGTGCTACATGATATCTAAAGTAGAAAGTCCGCTTGGCAAAAGTCCAAAGGGTCTGTTGTCTCAGTCTTTTAGAAAATATTCCATTTAATTCCAAAATGTTTGTACAGTATCTTGAATTGCTATAGATTGCAAATTTGCAATCATAACTTTGTATTCTTAAGACAGCCTTATACCCAATTTGAAATAAAAAACGTAATCGACACAAAGGTAACTACCCCAGGCTGTTGGGATTATGTTAAATTCAACGTTTATTTTAAACAAAGTGCAATAAGCTGTAGATTAAGTCATATTCGTGACCATAGTTCGGTTAATACATAAACATTAGTTTGAAGGAAAATTCTAATTCGAATTTTGGTGAATTTTGCATTAATCACGCCATGGATATCACAATAGAAAATATTACAATCAAATTCATTGTTAACTGCCACAAAAATAATTAAACATGGTATACAAGCCAATCTGGTGTTTTGTTGAATCTACCATTGATTGAATTATTGCTGTATTGCAAGCGGACTGTAATATATTATAATTCTGCCAATCGTATTTTTGAGTAGCCCCAGAAATAAGTATTTTCCTGTTTATAGGATAAGGCCACTTTGGCCTTCCAAAACTTCCAGTCAACATCGATTGCTACATTGCATGCTAATTGCTCTACCTCTTAATTTTATGGTCCCATTCGGGAGTAGTAGTAAAAAAATACTACATTATAATCAGTTTGAAAGAAAAGCACTTTGATACTATAAATTCTTGTGTATCAGTAAATTTAATTTTAAACAATATTCTGTTCTCATGCAATATTATTATCATGATTGGACAATAGTGGCTTAAAATAATGCAATATATCTTGTTTGAAAGAAAGTAACTTAATTTTATATATGTGTTTTGGCGAAGTAGCTTTTATTGTAACATTGGTGTATTGCACGTAACTTGCAATATTCTTCTATTTGGTTATCGTATTTGTGATTTGCATTATTTCACTTTAAAGTTACATCCACTATGACTTAAAAAATCTGAAAGGCTAGAGCCAAGGTCTAGAGAGTATAAGCATCGGTGTTTGGTGAATCTTGTATCTATTATAGCATATATGCATTGCACATAAATTGTAACTTATTGTAATTTGTAATGATTCATGTTATTATTGCCCCTAAATATTAAATTACATCCAGTTTTAAGGAAAAGTGCACTAACCGAAACAATAACCATTCTGAAATTTAAAAGGGCGTTTTGAGTGAATTCCGTTGCTATCTTAAGTAGTTATAGGTGATCATCAATTTTTCCATTTCATGTGATTGTTGTTGTTTTTTTTTTTTTTTTTTTTTTTTTTTTTTTTTTTTTTTTTTTTTTTTGATTGTCAGTGTTGCCAAAGCCAGTCTTGATGTTTTTGAGATTTTATTTACATTCAGTTCACCACCACTACTATATTCTTGGTATATTGCGGTATACTCCAGTATTGCAATGTCCCATGAATTCTGGTACTAAATAATTTTATATCCAATTTAGAAATCAGTCTAATTTAATTCTCAAAATAAGAGAAAATATTTTTTGACCTTACTAGTTGTGACACTAGATAACTCATAATCATTCAAATAAACGTTAGATTTTCTTAAGGCTAGTCTTAACGCTTGTAAGAATTCTTCATTGATTTCCATTTTGCCGTGTCGCAAACAAATTGCTAATATATTAAAATTTTACCATCGTATTCGTGAATATTGGCTCAAGATATTCAATTTGTCATAAAGGTCAACGTTGAAGACTCTGGTGGATTGCCACGTTGCTATATTGCTATTTTAAAGAAAATGATAAGAGCACCTAGGTCGTGTTTGTTCAGAAAAATGGTGTTAAAGTTTTAGATGCATTCTTGTCTTAATTTGGATGTGTTTATTATAAGTCCAATGAATAATATCTTAGATGCTCAATCGAAAGGTTTCAAAAGGTTTTTGCTTCCTTTTTTTCTTTTACCGAAGACTGCACTGAATTGCAACCACAACCTAAAGTGGGGAATGAGATTCCAATGCTTCTTTTCCGACAGAATCTACATATTCCCACCGATATTCCCCGACTGCGAAGACTCTGATGCATTATTAAAAGATCTCGAAAAAAATTCAGGTGTAAGATTCAATTCATTTTATGTCTAGGGAACGATCGTATTTTGAAATTTAGTCGTACTTCTCATTTTATATCATTTGACTGTCAAACTCGGTTCATGTTATTCGATATGCAGCTCCTTTTCTCACTCGGATTTCCGAAAGATATAAACGCAATATATCCTTTCCATGTCTCTTTTGTTCGCTGTCAGCTGATGTCACTTCTGATGCTACAATGTGGGTCCGGCACCTTTTTGTTGCTATATTTGTTTCAGTTTTTTACCCTTTATTTAGATTTCCTTTCCCACACATTTGACTAGAGAGAGAGAGAGAGAGAGAGAGAGAGAGAGAGAGAGAGAGAGAGAGAGAGAGAGAGAGAGAGAGAGAGAGAGAGAGAGAGAGAGAGTCTATATGCAATCTGTATGAGAGGAACAGTAAGATATGAGAATATTTGCTTCTGCAATTTAGGAAAGTCTGTCAAGGATTGAGACTGGAGATGTAAAATCCTTTTTATCCTCGCTGCGTGAATAAATTTTTCCATCTTTAGTATTCAAATATACTTCACAGTTTATGGAAATATATTTCTTACCTCGTATGTTTTTATAAATCAATTAGAAGATTTATGATTTAAATCCAAGCAAATTGTACTCCTTTTTTATGTTATCAACCTATTTACCAATGCACAAAACTTCTCACCTGTTCGTTATTCATTCAAATTGTTTTTATTTGAATTTAGTTGCAGTGTTAGCTATGAGTTTAATTTTGACAAGGGTACATCATAGCAATTTGTGAAATAAAACAGGGAAAAAGGAAAGCTTTTTTGTTGTTCGATTTTATGATAAACGCAATATGCTTATATTTGTACAGTATATATATCTGGCAATATAAACTTTCATAATACATCATTTCGATAACAAAATCTGCGAATACTCTCTCTCGCTCTCTCTGCATATTTTCTGACATAAAGTAATCAGGAAAATCTTCTGTAATCACCTCCCGAAGCAGAGAATTTCTGGTCTCCTTTGATGTCTAAATGCATCAGGAATACGTATTTTTTTTTCTATTCTGTCTCGCTTTAGATTTCAACTTTTCAAAAAAATTATAATTCTATTTGTGATCCTTTGCTGTCTTTATTTTTTTTTTTGCTGGAAATAAATCCGAAGAATATTTTATTTATCAACATCCAAAAATTATGGATATTTTGCAACGTTTTTAAGGTATTTTTCAAGTATTGATTCTTGCCTGTTATATCCTTTAAAATTTTCTTGGTTCCAGAGAGAGAGAGAGAGAGAGAGAGAGAGAGAGAGAGAGAGAGAGAGAGAGAGAGAGAGAGAGAGAGAGAGAGACTGATTGATTGATTGATACAGGGCAATCATCCAATAAAGAGAAGCATTAGAAACTCTCTGTACCCATCCTTGAAACCTTACATACTATCGTGCTAAGAGTTCCATAAACTAAAACCGTGTTATCTTGTAAGCTAAGGCGGATGGCCTGGTTTATATCTGATGTTGTTTGCGATAGTTTTGGAGGTTCCATGTTCTTTCACCCCTATAGGAGTAGTGCCATCAGCACACCTCGAGTGATGCGTTGTACATGTTACTAAAGACTCTTAGCAGCTTTTCTTTGTGCTGTGCCGTATTATCAAAACTAAGGGTTATTTACTTAATATTTAATATTATTTTAATGAATTGTACGAAAGGAGGGCGTGAAATTCACTGTGGGGGTGGGGTTGGTCGTGAGGGGATGTGGAGAGGCCCAAAGAAGCTCTTAAGCTTAAGGGTCCTGCCATGGGTTAACACAGCACTGCCTTTTGGTCGTTGCTGCACCCACTTTTTAATGTCCTACGTTACCTCCGTTCACTTCTTTTCTAACATATATATATATATATATATATATATATATATATATATATATATATATATATATATATACATATATATATACATATATATACATATATATATATGTATATATATATATGTATATATATATATATATGTATATATATATGTATATATATATATATATATATATATATATATATATATATATAATCCTGATTTTGCTAATTATTTTGTGTTAGCGTGTAATGAAAAAATATAAGATCCATGATTGTCCGTGGAGTTATTGCTTATCAGTGATGTTTAATCGGAATATGTAAACTTAATTTTCATGCAGTGATACTCATTTTAATGCCATCTTTAATAATAATCTTTTCAATATGATAAAAATGCAAAATGAAACAAAATAAAATGAAATTATTATACCCACAGAGCAACCAAGCCTATTGCATGGGTACACTGCATGAAAATTTTCATAAATTCTCATTTATCGTATTGTTAACTGTTTTCACTTTTATCATGAGACTAAAAGATGGATTTAATTTTTACATTTACTTATTTTCTTTTCATTTAATATTATCAATAATTAAGAAACACTAAAGTTATGAGAATAATGTTACATACTGTATTTTGTATTTTATAAGGATCATCCATTGTATGTGACTCCAGTTTGGGCGTTATTTCTTACAGCGTTAGTACACAAGTAATAATAGTAATAAAATATAATTTTTATTACCAGCATAGTCAGCAAGAAGTGGAAATTGAATAGTCAAATCTAATAAGTTGGTAACAAGTAATGTACAAGAAATACAATAGAGATAATTCTTTTTTGTTTTATCCAGCGGGGAGACCTCTAATCCATTCTTTAATCCAGCTTATGTAAAGTAATTCCGAGAACTCCCAGAATCAGGCGCACGCTCAACTTTATATATCGGAATTTCTTGGAAAACACTTATTCACGGGGAGTGTCTTGAATTACAGTACAATTTCACTGGGTACTATTGTCTTTGACACGAGACGAGTAACCCGAGATAAATGTTTTGTTTAAAATAGTTATTCAGCTGTTGGCATTGAAATATTTCCTTCATTTCGTTTTTTTTTTTTATTTTAGCTTTTAACAATGCTTGTCTTTATAGTTTGTTGTTGAGAAAGAACTTTTTACTTTTTTATTTATTTAGAAATTTGAACTGGGATGTGTCTATACTACTCCATTTCTTACTTCCGCTGATAAGTGAGGCTTTTCATAAAACAAAGACCTTGAAATATCACCCAAGAAGATGTATTGGGAACCGCATTTAAAATCTATCTTTTCGTATTTCCTTTAAAACGGTTCCCTGTAGAAATTCCCTTTATATTTTTAATCATGTATTTCAGATATGTTTCCAAATTTAGGAGTTTTATACCCTATGTACTGTATGTGTAATGTACATGCAGCAAGCAATGCAAATACGAACATAGAAGCATACCCTATCTACTGTACATTTTCTTTTACACCGCAACCGCCATCGGTCTCCACGTCAAAAAGTCGTTGAACTTAACAAGCTAATATAAACTTTATTATCGTGTCGTTATTATGTTGTTGTGGAGCAATGCAGTAAATATATAGCTCCATGCCAGATGGTAGCTTCTGTCAATTCACTTTCTTTCCTTGATCATCATCATCATCGTGGTCATCTCATTAGCATTATATTCAAGCACAATCCAACTTGTAATTTCCTTCTGACGCAGAAGTGGCCATCATCGTCAGCAATCAATATGGAAGGGAATTCCGATTCGCGGCCAGGCTGTTAACATTCACTTTCAAATGCAAGGTCATCAACAGTCTATCCACAATCTTTAACAGATCAAGTTAACTGGCCAACGTTCAGCCATTCCAACAGTTTCTCGCTACAAATAGTTATTATAGAATCTCTCTCTCTCTCTCTCTCTCTCTCTCTCTCTCTCTCTCTCTCTCTCTCAAACAAACAAACAAACAAACAAACAAAACAAAAACAAACAAACAAAACAAAAACGGATGTAAAAATATTAACTAAAATCGGTCCTCCTCCTTATCTATTTTTATGCCAATGTCAACCTTATCGACAAAAACAGTAATGTAAACGTTATTGTCACCCTTATATACGCCCTTGGAGATTTATAGATACCCGAGTTGTCTCTAAATAAAGTTATTTCAGGAGCTGTCCTCGTAACAATTTCTTCTCCACTCCCGTCACATTGGTGACCTACGGAATGTTTTTAACACACTGCACACCTCCCAGCTCATCGCTTCGTCTGCCGAATCCTCTGACGATGCTCACCACCAACCCCATCTTATCTCTCAGTGCAGCCACAGTGAGACTCCTGCCTTCACCAGTAGAGCTGTTTCCCAGGTTTCAGTGTACCGAGATTCAGTTCATCATCAAGGGCATAATCCGCCCAAGTAGCAAAGCCATCAACATTCTCTCTGTGATTCCGGACAACACCGTCCAAAAAACCTCTAATTGATTTTGCGAGCAAGGGGACGCACCCATACAATATGATTCCCTTAAATCATACCTCCTAAAGCAGTACTCAATGTCTCCAGCCACTTGTTTACCCAAGATTTTTCAGCTCTCAGCAATCATTAAGGGATCGAAAGACATCAATAACCCTTAGAGAAATGATCAGTATTGCTCGCCTTCAGTCTACTGCAGACTGTTCTCCTCATGAAGTTGACCTACTTGTGCCTAGCACAATGCTTGCTAGAACCGGTGTGAGCCATTTTTTTTCTGATGTCGACACCTTGCCCATGAAGAATCTAATGACCAGAGTTAATGCCCTAATCGGATAACCTCTTCCCTACTGTCAAAAACTTCATCAATTACTCAAAGCCAACTGAAGCTGAGGCCAATGCTATAGTATATAGGCACCCATCTCGTAATATGCCTTGGCAATGACGAAGCCTCCCACCATCCACCGATGCTGCTCCATGCCCATGCCCCAACCAGTGATTTCAACAGCCACTGGATGATGCCCCCGGCCCTCGGTTGTACTATCACCACTCCAGATTTAGGGCTACTGCTAAGAAATGTGCTACCGGATTTCAATGGTAAAAAAAAACATGTTCAAGTAGGACATTGCTTGTGGTAGTGGCTTCCCCATTAACTAATCTTTTCATTTTGCATAATTCAGGTTCTAATGTGCACGTTCTGGTAAATACTGGTGCATTCCGTTCATTTCTGCCACATTCCCCTTAAGGGTGCTACCGCATCAGTCCAAGACTGATGATGTCCGCCTGGTAGCTGCCAATAGATCTCTTATCCCCACACATGGTTAAGAGATGATGACACAATTTTATTGTGACTTACATTACACTGCCTCTCATCAGTGCAGTTTTTCTTGCCCATTTCCACCTCCAGGTTGACATCTCACATTAATATCTAATCCGATGTACTTTTGTTATGGTGGCGTGGGAAAAATCTTTTGTGATGTAGGATATGTAGAAGGGTCTAAAACGAATTGAATAATGCATTGGATTGGAAAGGAAGTGACGTCATTTAAAATGCGTCTCTATTCCGAAATTGTTATAATTTAGTAAATAAGGGTTTCTTTGTGAAAATGTTTTTATGAAGTGAATAGGAATAATGTTAGTTACAGCCAATGAAATTATGTAAACGTCAGGTTCCTTTATTACAAAGATCCTTACGAAATCATTTTGGGAAAAAGGATTTGTAATGTATCAAATAAACACGCACCCAAGGGATATTGGTATATAAAGGCGAGTTTTGCCTTGTGGAGGCACAACTGTGTGGCCAATCTTAAGTAAAGTCTACAATGGCCTTCGGCTACTGATACCTCGGCTTTCTGCTATATCTCTGATCTCGATAACTCTTTGTTTGAATGATTTAAGTGTTAATATAATTGTCTAAGTGTTGATGTATAATAGCTTCTTTGTCACATTGTCTAATTACTTAGCCTAAACATTTACGTAACTTGCTGTTAACGGAATCAAGTTATTGAAATCTGTTGATCAATACCAGTTGTATAATTTGGACCCGTGCTCTGTCTGTAGCAGCACATAGGCGCCTTTTTTATTTCTTTAGTTGATTACGATACTTTAGTGATTTGTCACGATTAAGGACAGACGAGTTTGGATCGAGATGTAATGGTAGTGTAATATGAAAAGTGGTCTGCTTGATACCACTTTATTTACGTTAGTGATATTTTTAAAAGAAAATGTATATTCTTTAAATATATAATACACTTTTAAGACTGTTTAAGTCATAGACTTAAAAGAACTCTTAGGTCAGAGCATATCAGATAATTGATTATCCTGATTTTCTTAACTTTTAAAGCAAAGAAACCTAACAAGGACCAACTACTCACCGTCCTCGACCGCCTGTCGCAGAACAGCCTTGTAATCAGGTATGACAGCTGTACCTTTGGTGACAAGGAAGTGGCATTCTTGCATCACTCCTGATACTGTTCACCCCCTCCCTGAGAAGGCCTGAGAAGGTATCAGCAGTACAGAAGTTCCCAGCTCTCTTGACTGTTAAAGCACTGTAGGAATTGTTAGGCATAGTGAGGTACTATCTCTGGTTCCTGCCATCCATCACTGCCACTCTCGCCACCCTCTACGACTTCCTCAAGGTAAGCCAAAAAACCTGAAATGGGGTCCCCCTTCAGAAGGTGGCCTTCTTCAACACAAAGAAAGCCCTATCATATGCTATTTCTTGTACCTTTTCCGTGCCAACTGTCTCCCTCCTAGTCTTCACTGATGCCAGTGAAATTGCTGCAGGGGCAGTAATTGAATAAATGATCAATGTATCCCCCCCTATTGGCCTTCTTCAGTAGAAAAGCTCCAACTACAAACTACATGTACTGGCAGTGTATTTGGCTGTTAGTCATTTCCCTTAGAAATTACAGGGCGCTTCCTTTGTCATTCACACGGACACATGCACCTTGTGCATGCCTTCACAAAACAGTTTGATACTTGGTCTGCCTATCAACGCCAACATGTATGTAATGCACGTGCAGCAAACAGCCCACACACAAATAAGGAAGCGTGTTCTATCTACGTTATCTTTTACATGACAGCCGCCATCTGACTCCATGTCAAAGAGTCATTAAATGTAACGAACTGATTTAAACTATTATGATTCCATTACGGTGTTAATCTATTTTATGCCAATGTGAACCTTATCGACAAAAACCGTTGATGTGTACAAGCAGTTGTCACCCTTATGTGATCCTTGGGGGCCACTGAATACCAGTGTTCTCTAAATAGAGATAGTTGTTGGTGAGTTGTCTTCATATATATTCCTCCACTCCCGTCACATGTGAACTTTAATTGTAGTCCGATTTGAACATCTCTTATACCTAAAAAAAAAACAAGGTCTAAAGATGCCTGCGTATGTGAAATTGTTTCAATTTTGTCATATTAATTTGTCATTCTTTTTCTTGGATGAAAGTAAGTCTGGTTTTAATCATATAGAAATAGTGATTTCTTTCATTCTAGTTTTATAATTAATCTCATTTTCAATTAATTTGCAAAAAACTATGTTCTTCCCACAAACACACAATATGTATATGTGTGTATATATATATATATATATATATATATATATATATATATATATATATGTATATAAATACATATATATATATATATATATATATATATATATATATATATATATATATATATATATGTATATGTGTATATATATATATATATATATATATATATATATATATATATATATATATATATATATGTATGTATGTATATAATGTGTGTGTGTGTGTGGGAAGAACATATTGTTTTTTGCA
>NC_090730.1:144865087-144867587 GCF_036898095.1 Palaemon carinicauda
GCCAACCCCAACTTTCAGGTGAAGTTAATTTCATAGTGCAAACCACAGACTGACCTCATGTGTGCCCCGCTTGCAGTTCAGCTTGCTTCATATGCTCTACTAAAGCTGCCCTAGATGGTGAGATGGCACTATAAGACTTCCGTTTTCGTGGCAACAATTCAAACCTTGCTTCATCGACTTTGTTTGTGGTACTAGAGCGGTTGTACATCACCACACCAAACTCTTCAATGACTCTCATGTCAGAAGATGATAAGTCATCTGTAGGCGAACTAAGTCTTGTAAAAACCGCTGTTGCCTCAGGATAGACATACCATGCCTGCCAACACGACTTTTTACCTTTGCCAGCAAATGCAGACACTGTATCACGACCAGAGAAGGCATGAGAAAATGGCAATCCTCTTGCTTTTGGCCTGAGTGATCTAGATATTTCATGTAAATTAGCTCTGCAAATGCCAGTTCTTTGCCAGAGTCAACTTTTTCTTGGTCCGTCGTTGTTTCAAGACCGTGTAGTAACTTTCTTTCTCTGTTGTATAGAGCTGTTGAGCATTTTGCATAGTACTTGAACTCCTGAGCTACATCACCTGAACTAAGCTTTGCAACAGCTCCTTATCTTGTAATGTTTTCGCACAACGGTTAAGTCTGTCATTTAGCTGCATTGTCATTGCTTCACGAAGTCCTGATATGGGACTCTCTTTTTCACATAAAAAACATCTCGCAACATCCATTTTACCTAGCTCTTGACAGGTCTTTTTTCTCGTATATTTAGTTGAATCACTTTCATCATCACTGTCCACTTCTGATCTTCGTTTTCTAGCTCTATCTAGTTTAGTGTTGTTAAATTTTTTTCCTGCACAAATGATAATACTGTGCATTATTCCTGATCAGTGTTTCTTCTATTCCTTGACCATCATCAATTCGTCCAACATCTAAAGCAATGGGCATTTCATTTAGCTTTCTGAACTCTAGAATATTCTTTGCTAATAAAGTATACCCTGATTTGCTCTTGTCTGAAGTATCCTTGGGTGACATTAATGTTTCATCTTTGTCTACCTGACAGATAAAGTATTTAGTCTAATCAGTTTCCCTTTTTCCATTGGGAGATATTGACAAACGAAGTCTTTTTGACATTTCAAAATGAAATAACACAACATATATATAGAAAACAAAATTCTTCAACTGAGATTAACTATCCCGAGTTTTTTTTAGCAACTACAGCACAATTTTGATACTTCAACAGTTGAAAGGCCGAGGGATTATACTTTTACCACCTTCAACTTATGAATACACTTTACTGTATGGGATACGACTAGGTTCGATGCTGTTACCTCTACGCCTAGCCCTATCGTTCATCTAGCGCCATTTAACACCATCCATAGGACAAAAGCCCCGTCCTTCTTGGCTCGGGATTTCCCGCGTTGGCACACTCCCGTCAATTCGAGTACGACACCTTGACTATATATGGGGTGAATCAAGGTGTATTTGGGAGACTTAATAAAGCTGACACTAAACCCCATGCCGACTTTCACGGCAGCTAGTTGAACCAGTGTGCCCTGGCAGTGTAAGCAACTAGCTCATTAAAATTGTAGGATCCCCTGCAGTAGGCTAAATTGCCAGACCTTACCCATCCCTTCATTTAACAGTCTAAATGGGTTAACCCTATTGGCCTTGTGTTCCACCCCACTTCATCATCATTTCATGTTCATTTTATCATCCATTTCATGTTCTTTTCCCTGATATAGCCGAAGTCGCGCTGCTTGGGAGTAAATAAATAACCAACTTTTTTATGCCGCCAGTTTGTTTTTGACCGCCATTTCGTAAGAAACCCCCTAGTGAGTTATAGGCAATATCAATTACACTATCAGTGTGTTAAACTCGCAAATCTGTATAATGGAATTATCACAGAAAGAAACTAATTTGGTAAAATATTAAGTTTAGCCGCCCTATTATTAATAAAATTAATAATTTGGGTCAAATTTTGCGCATGCGCACTTTAGAATTTTCACGGCATTGTATTTACAGTGACTATTGACGTAAATATAGTGGTTTTCCTTCAAATCTTGGCCACTGGTCATCAAAAGTGCTTCATATGACCCAGTTGTCAAAATCTTACATGTGAAAAAATAGGGGGTTTTGCCGCCATTTTAAAAATGAGGCGGCCATCTTAAAAAATGAAAAGATTGAGTGGCTCAGTTTTATTTTCATAAGAACTTCATAAAGAACCTTCATGCAAAGTTTGATGCTTGTATCATAAAATGAACTATTTTGGTAAAATTTTAAGGTTATCCGCCCTACTATGAGAAGGTGCTGAGCAGTTGGTCTGAGGATAGGGGAGTTAAGTTTATATACCTGTTCATTATATGGATGGATTGATAAGAATGATCTGAAGAATTGTGTTCAACAGTTAATGGATATGCTTCCATCAACATACTTTTGTGATCTGAAATAAATAATTAGAACGAGTTACGGCCTTTTTAAGATTTTGTTCGTTACAATCCATTTC
>NC_090730.1:144875087-144882587 GCF_036898095.1 Palaemon carinicauda
ATTCAACTTGACATAAGGGTCAACTTTGACACATAACATTAGAGAGCTTACATCCTTGTTGTTTTGACGAATCTAGTTGATTGCCACCTTGCTATATCGCTATTTTGTAAAAATGAATAAGAGCATCTAGGTCGTGTTTGTTCAGAAAATTGTGCATTCTTGTGTTAATTTGGATATCGCATTTATTACAATTCCAATGAATAATATCTTATTTGCTTAATCAGAGGGTTTCAATCCTTATAAATGTAAATTTTGTACCAAAAGATACTTTATAGGAATGTCCTATACAGGAGTTTTTTTGCTTCTTTCCCTTCTTTGACCGAAGACTCCACTGAATTGCAACCAAACCTCAAGAGAGGAATGAGATTCCAATGCTTCTTTTCCGACAGAATCTACATATTCCCACCGATATTCCCCGACTGCGAAGACTGATGCATTATTAAAGATCTCGAAAAAAAAAATTCAGGTGTAAGATTCAATTCGTTTTATGTCTAGGGAACGATCGTATTTTGAAATTTAGTCGTACTTCTCATTTTATATCATTTGACTGTCAAACTCGGTGCATGTTATTCGATATGCAGCTCCTTTGCTCACTCGGATTTCCGAAAGATATAAAGGCAATATATCCTTTCCATGTCTCTTTTGTTCGCTGTCAGCTGATGTCACTTCTGATGCTACAATGTGGGTCCGGCACCTTTTTGTTGTTATATTTGTTTCAGTTTTTTACCCTTTATTTAGATTACCTTTCCCACACATTTGACGAGAGAGAGAGAGAGAGAGAGAGAGAGAGAGAGAGAGAGAGAGAGAGAGAGAGAGAGAGAGAGAGAGAGAGAGAGAGAGAGTCTATATGCAATTTGTATGAGATGAACAGTAAGATATGAGAATATTTGCTTCTGCAATTTAGGAAAGTCTGTCAAGGATTGAGACTGGAGATGTAAAATCCTTTTTATCCTAGCTGCGTGAATAAGTTTTTTCATCTTTAGTATTCAAATATATTTCACAGTTTATGGAAATATATTTCTTACCTCGTATGTTTTTATATATCAATTAGAATATTTATGATTTAAATCCAAGCAAATTGTACTCCCTTTATTTTTGTTATCAACGTACTTACCAATGCTCAAATCTTCTCACCTGTTCGTTATTCATTCAAATCGTTTTTTATTTGAATTTAGGATTTGCAGTGTTAGCTATGACTTTAATTTTGACAAGGGTACATCATAGCAATTTGTGAAATAAAACGGAAAAGGAAAGCTTTTTTTGTTGTTCGATTTTATGATAAATGCAATATGCTTATATTTGTACAGTATATATATCTGGAAATATAAACTTTCATAATACTTCATTCCGATAACAAAATGTGCGAATACTCTCTCTCTCTCGCTCTCTCTGCATATTTTCTGACATAAAGTAATCAGGAAAATCTTCTGTAATCACCACCCGAAGCAGAGAATTTCTGGTCTCCTTTGATGTCTAAATGCATCAGGAATACTTATTTTTTTTCTATTCTGTCTCGCTTTAGATTTCAACTTTTCAAAAAAATTATAATTCTATTTGTGATCCTTTGGTGTCTTTGATTTTTTTTTTTTTTGCTGGAAATAAATCCGAAGAATATTTTATTTATCAACATCCAAAAATTATGGATATTTTGCAACGTTTTAAAGGTATTTTTCAAGTTTTAATTCTTGCCTGTTATATCCTTTAGAATTTTCTTGGTTCCATCGAGAGAGAGAGAGAGAGAGAGAGAGAGAGAGAGAGAGAGAGAGAGAGAGAGAGAGAGAGAGAGAGATTGATTGATTGATTGATTGATTGATTAATACAGGGCAATCATCCAATAAAGAGAAGCATTAGAAACTCTCTGTACCCATCCTTGAAACCTTACCTACTATCGTGCTAAGAGTTCCATAACCTAAAACCGTATTGTCCTCTAAGCTAAGGCTGATGGCTTGGTTTATATCTGATGTTTGCGATAGTTTTTGGAGGTTCCGTGTTCTTTCACCCCCTATAGGAGTAGTGCCATCAGCATGTTACTAAACACTCTTTGCAGCATCCCCTTGTGCTGTGCCGTATTATCCCTAAGGCTGACTAGACTGAAGCCTAGGGGCCCAGCAAGCGTAGGTGCCTACCAAAAGCAGGGCTCTATAAGACTGTTTTTTTTTTAGTGTCAAATGTTAAAACTAAGGGTTATTTACTTTATTTGTAATATTGTAATGAATTGTACGGAAGGAGGGAGTGAAATTCGCTATAGGGGTGGGAATGGTGGTGGGAGGATGTCGAGGGGCACAAAGAAGCTCGAAGCTTAGGGGTCCTACCATGGGTTAACATAGCACTGCCTTTGGGTCGTTGTTGCACCCACTTTTTAATGTCCTACGTTACCTCCGTTCCCACGTCTCACTTCTTTTCTAACTCGTGTGTGTATATATATATATATATATATATATATATATATATATATATATATATATATATATATATATATATATAATCCTGATTTTGCCAATTATTTTGTGTTAGCGTGTAATGAAAAAATATAAGATCCATGATTGTCCGTGGAGTTATTGCTTATCAAAGTGATGTTTAATCGGAATATGTAAACTTGATTTTCATGCAATGATACTCATTTTTATGATATCGTTAATACTAATCTTTTCAATATGATAAAAAAGCAAAATGACACAAAACAAAATGAAATTATGATACCCACAGAGCAACCAAGCTTATTGCATGGGTACACTGCATGAAAATGTTTATAAATTCTCATTTATCGTACTGTTAACTGTTTTCACTTTTATCATGAGACCCAAAGATGGATTTAATTTTTACATTTACTTATTATTTTTTCATTTAATATCAATAATTAAGAAACACTAAAGTTGGGAGAATAATGTTACATACTGTATTTTGTATTTTATAAGGATCATCCATTGTATGTGACTCCAGTTTGGGCGTTATTTCTTACTGTATTAGTACACAAGTAATAAAAGTAATAAGATATCATTCTTATTACCCGCATAGTCTGCAAGAAGTGGAAATTGAATCGTCAAATCTAATAAGTTGGTAACAAGTAATGTACAAGAAATACAATAGAGATAATTCTTTTTTGTTTTATCCAGCGGGGAGACCTCTAATCCATTCTTTAATCCAGCTTATGTTAAGTAATTCCGAGAACTCCCAGAATCAGGCGCACGCTCAACTTTATATATCGGAATTTCTTGGAAAACACTTATTCACGGGAAGTGTCTTGAATTACAGTCCAATTTTACTGGGTACTATTGTCTTTGACACGAGACGAGTAACCCGAGATAAATGTTTTGTTTAAAATAGTTATTCAGCTGTTGGCATTGAAATATTTCCTTCATTTCTTTTTTATTTTAGCTTTTAACAATGCTTGTCTTTACCGTATGTTTTTGAGAAAGAACTTTTTACTTTTTTTATTTTTTATTTAGAAATTTGAACTGGGATGTGACTATACTACAGAATTTCTTACTTCCGCTGATAAGTGAGGCTTTGCATTAAACAAAGACCTTGAAATATCACCCAAAAGGATATGTATTGGGAACCGCATTTAAAGTTTATCTTTTCCTATTTCCTTTAAAACTGTTCCCTGTAGAAATTCCCTTTATATTTGTAATCATGTATTTGAGATATGTTTCCAAATTTAGGAGTTTTATACTTTGTGTGTGTAATGCACATGCAGCAAGAAATGCAAATACGAATATAGAAGCATACCCTATCTACTGTACATTTTCTTTTGCACCGCAACCGCCATCGGTCTCCACGTCAAAAAGTCATTGAACGTAACAAGATAATATAAACTTTATTAAACTTTATTATCGTGTCGTTATTATGTTGTTGTGGAGCAACGTAGTAAATATAAAGCTCCATGCTAAATGGTAACTTCTGTCAATTCACTTTCTTTCCTTCATCATCATCATCGTGGTCATCTCATTAGCATTATATTCAAGCACAATCCAACTTGTAATTTCCTTCTGACGCAAAAGTGGCCATCATCGTCAGCAATCAATATTGAAGGGAATTCCGATTCGAGGCCAGGTTGTTAACATTCACTTTCAAATGCAAGGTCATTAAAAGTCTATCCACAATCTTTAGCAGATTAAGTTAACAGGCCAACTTTCAGCCATTCCAACAGTTTCTCGCTACAAATAGTTATTATAGAATCTCTCTCTCTCTCTCTCTCTCTCTCTCTCTCTCTCTCTCTCTCTCTCTCTCTCTCTCTCTCTCTCTCTCTCTCTCAAGTATTTGATAAACAAAACAAAAACTAATGCAAAAATATTAACTAAAATCGGTCCTCCTCGTTATCTATTTTTATGCCAATGTCAACCTTATCGACAAAACAGAGAAATGTAAACGTTATTGTCACCCTTATATACGCCGTTGGAGATTTATAAATACCAGAGTTGTCTTTAAATAAATATATTTCAGAGCTATCCTCGTAACAATTTCTTCTCCACTCCCGTCACATTGGTGACCTACGGAATGTTTTAAACACTGTACACCTCCCAGCTCATCGCTTCGTCTGCCGACTCCTCTGACGATGCTCACCACCAACCCCATCTTATCTCAGTGCTGCCACAGTGAGACTCCTGCCTTCACCAGTAGAGCTGTGTTTCCCAGGTTTCAGTGTACCGAGATTCAGCTCCTCATCAAGGGCATAATCCGCTCAAGTAGCAAAGCCATCAACATCCTCTCTGTGATTCCCGACAACACCGTCCCAAAAACCTCCAATTGATTTTGCGAGCAAAGGGACGCCCCCATACAATATGATTCCCTTCAATCATACCTCCTAAAGCAGTACTCAATGTCTCCAGCCACTTGTTTACCCAAGATTTTTCAGCTCTCAACAATCATTAGGGGATCGAAAGGCATCAATAACCGTTAGAGAAATGATCATTATTGCTCGCCTTCAGTCTACCGCAGATTGTTCTCTTCATGAAGTTGACCTACTTGTGCCTAGCAGAATGCTTGCTAGAACCGTTGTGAGCCATTTTATTCTGATGTCGACACCTTGCCCATGAAGAAGCTAATGACCAGAGTTGATGCCCCAATGGATAACTACTTCCCTACTGTCAAGAACTTCATCAACTACTACCCAATGCCGACTGAAGCTGAGGTCAATGCTATAGCATATAGGCACCCATCTCGTGATATGCCTTGAGAGTGACGAAGCCACCCACCATCCACCTATGCTGCTCCATGCCCATGCCCCAACCAGTGATTTCAACAGCCACTGAATGATGCCCCTGGCCCTCGATTGTGCTACTACCACTCCAGATTTTGGGCTACTAAGAAATGTGCTACCGGATTTCAATGGTAAAAAAAAAAAATATGTTAGTAGGACATTGCTTGTGGTAGTGGCTTCCCCATTAACTAATCTTTTCATTTTGCATAATTCAGGTTCTAATGTGCACTTTCTGGTAAATACTGGTGCATTTCGTTCATTTCTGCCACATTACCTTTTAAAGGTGCTACCCCATCAGTCCAAGACTGATGATGTCCGCCTGGTAGCTGCCAATAGATCTCTTATCCCCACACATGGTTAAGAGATGATGACACACTCTTTTGGGAGCGTCTAGTACCAGTGAAATTTCATTGTCGCTGACATTACACTGCCTCTCATCAGTGCAGATTTTCTTGCCCATTTCCAACTCCAGGTTGACATCACACATTAACATCTAATCCGATGTACTTTTGTTATGGTGGCGCGGGAAAAATCTTTTGTGATGTAGGAAATCTAGAAGGTTCTAAAACGAATTAAATAATGCAATACGTGGGAATTGGAAAGGAAGTTACGTCATTTGAAAAGCGTCTCTATTCCGGAATTGTTATATTTTAGTAAATAAGGGTTTCTTTGTGAAAATGTATTTATCAAGTGAATAGGAATAATATTAGTTACAGCCAATGAAATTATGTAAACATAAGGTTCCTTTATTAAAAAGATCCTTACGAAATCATTTTGGGAAAAAGGTTTTGGTATATAAAGGGGAGTTTTGCCTTGTGGAGGAACACCTGTGTGGCCAATCTTAAGTAAAGTCTACATTGGCCTTCGGCTACTGATACCTTGGCTTTCTGCTATATATCTGATCTCGATAATAACTTTTTGTTTGAATTATTTAAGTGTTAATATAATTGTCTAAGTGTTGATGTATAATAGCTGTTTTGTCATACGGTCTAATTACTAAGCCTAAACATTTACGTAACTTGCTGTTAACGGAATTAAGTTGTTGTAATCTGTTGATCAATACCAGTTGTATAATTTGGACCTGTGCTCTGCCTGTAGCAGGACAAAGGCGTCTTTTGTATTTCTTTAGTTGATTGCGATACTTTAGTGATTTGTCACAATTAAGCCCAGGCGAGTTTGGATCGAGATGTAATGGTAGTGTAATATGAAAAGTGGTCTGCTTGATACCACTATAATTACGCTAGTGATATTTTTTTTCTTAAATTGTATATGCTCTAAATATATAACAAACTATACTTTTGTAAGCTATCCGTATTATTTAATCTTATGACTTCTATTTTTTATAACCACTTCAACTCTGGTCATTATTACTTTTAAAATTGTTTAAGTCATAGACTTAAAAGAACTATTAGGTTAGAGCATATCACATAATTGATTATCCTGATTTTCTTAACTTTTAAAGCAGAGAAACCTAACAAGGACCACCTAATTACCGTCCTTGACCGCCTGTCGCAGAACAGCCTGGTAATCAGATATGACAACTGTACCTTTGGTGGCAAGGAAGTGGCATTCTTGCGTCACTTCTGATACTGTTCACCCCCTCCCTGAGAAGGCCTGAGAAGGTATCAGCAGTACAGAAGTTCCCAGCTCTCTTGACTGTTAAAGCACTGTAGGAATTGTTAGGCATAGTGAGGTACTATCTCTGGTTCCTGCCATTCATCACTGACACTCTTGCCACCCTCCACGACTTCCTCAAGATAAGCCAAAAAACCTGAAATGGGGTCCCCCTTCAAAAGGTGGCCTTCTTCAACACAAAGAAAGCCCTATCATCTACTATTGATTGTACTTTTTCCGTGCCAACTGACTCCCTCCTAGTCTTCACTGATGCCATTGAAATTGCTGTAGGGGCAGTAATTGAATAAATAATCAATGGATCGCAACCCCCCCCCCCCATTGGCCTCCTTCAGTATAAAACCTCCAACTACAAACGACCTGTATTGGCAGTGTATTTAGCTGTTTGTCACTTCCCAGAGAAATTACAGGGCGCTTCCTTTGTCATTCACACGGAGAAATTACAGGGCGCTTCCTTTGTCATTCACACGGAGAAATTACAGGGCGCTTCCTTTGTCATTCACACGGAGAAATTACAGGGCGCTTCCTTTGTCATTCACACGGAGAAATTACAGGGCGCTTCCTTTGTCATTCACACGGACACATGCCCCTTGTGCATGCCTTCACTCAACAGTTTGATACATGGTCTGTCTATCAACGCCAACATTTATGTAATGCACGTGCAGCAA
>NC_090730.1:144887587-144902587 GCF_036898095.1 Palaemon carinicauda
TCAATTTCAAGGCTTATTAACTTGAGGGGATTATTAAGTCTCCAAAATAAAATGTAAAACTGAGATTACAGAAAAAACAGGCGGCTAATTTATAGCTCTTCCCGTCAT
The DNA here is from genome assembly GCF_036898095.1 of Palaemon carinicauda. Taxonomy (NCBI): domain Eukaryota; kingdom Metazoa; phylum Arthropoda; class Malacostraca; order Decapoda; family Palaemonidae; genus Palaemon; species Palaemon carinicauda. Next base: position 144,887,696 of record NC_090730.1, read on the forward strand.
ATATTCTATTCTTCATAGAATTTTATGGCCCTTGTAGTGTCCAGTTGTTATGAGAATGTGGATAACTTATAAAATAAACGCATAATCTATTTCCGTTATTTATTCACGAGATTTTTCTGCTTTTTGTTATAAATATCTGTCTCAATTCTCTAGTAGGAAATTATACCAGCCAATTTATTTTCATAAGATAAAATTTTGCAGTTCCACATTTAGAGTATATAAATAGCTTTACTCGTGAAGACGCAAGTTAATCATGGACTGATAAAAGGGTAAGAAAAGAAAAAGTTCAGGATCCATTTCTACAAAATTCCTGTAGGAATCATTCTGGAAGAGAATCCACGTCTTATGCCTTTCTGGGTTTTAATTGAACATTAAATCAAAAAGTCGTTAGGATCGACTGGAACTAGGACACAATTGGATTAGAAAGCGATGCAGAATGATCAGCAACGCAGTTCTCTCGTAAGCGAGACAAGCTTGAAACCTAATACCTTTGGGATTCTAATGTACCCTGTTTTAATAAGGCAGAGCGCATACTCTCTTGGAGCAATAAATTTCCTCTTAAATGGTGGGAGCGCCTCTCCCTCTTGGGGCCAACGGCAGTCACATACGTCAGGTCAGTCTATTTACTTGTGACTTGTAACTCGGTGGTAGTGCTGCCTTGGTTAGTACTATAGTGCTCCCAAACGAAAGTGGCAGTCGAATGACAGTTCTTCTTAATATTTCGTATAGATTTCAAATAATTTCATACCTTCACAACCTCTTGGTAAGGATACAAGAAAACAATTTGCCCAGCTTGACATTTGCGTATTAACTGATTTAGCGTGTCGGACTAATCCTGTTCTTCTCTGAGAATGGGTAACCTCTAAATCTTAATCTTTTAATTCTTTCCGGTTTATTTCTATCTACAGAGTTTTTCAGTACACTGGAATTTTTTGTAATCCTTTTAAATACATATACACAAACACACACATACACACACACACATATATATATTTATATATATATATATATATATATATATATACATGTAAATATATATATATATATATATATATATATATATATATATATATATATATATACATGTGTGTGTATATATATGTATATACAGTATATATATATATATATATATATATATATATATATATATATATATATATATATGTGTGTGTGTGTGTGTGTGTGTGTGTGTGTGTGTGTATATGTATGTATGTATGTGTGTATATATATATATATATATATATATATATATATATATATATATATATATATATATACAAACACACATATATATATATATATATATATATATATATATATATATATACATATATACATATGTGAATATATATATATATATATATATATATATATATATATATATATATATATATATATATATAATGCCGTATATCATATTCACTCAGATAAAGATGTAGAATTAATAAAGACACGTGCTCCTTGTTTTTAAATGCATTAGAGACTTTTAATCTATTCCAATTTCTTTTCCATTGGCCACCTGGGAAAAATAGCCGAAAAGGGAACTATATCCGGGATAATGACCGACGAAACTGCCCCACCTTCAAGACCTTAATCCATCCTTTGCTGTAAGGCTTCTCCAGATAAAATGACCGAAATATTTAAGATTCGATGCGAAAAAATAAGCTCTCAGCTGCCACTTTCGTTTGGGAGCACTTATAGTGGTTTGAGGTGCAGATATATTGCATCTCAATGCAGAGTAACACCTATATAATTTATTTTTATAGTTGATAGTTGTGACGTTTTTAGTAGAAGAGATCATGCCAAATATGATTTCATTCTTGTAGGATTCTAGAAAAATAATGTAATCTCATTTTCGCCTAACCGTTTGGTGTGCAAATCATCTGTTGGGTGGGGGTTTGTGGATATGCAGCCTCGTGTTCTGCATTATTATTTCAAAAATAGAGAAGAAAATACTGAACCATTGTGGTTTTGATACTGTATGGATGACAAGCAGATAAGAAGAAATACATGTTCACTGATTAGTTCAAGGAGAGAAATAACGATTTTTTGGGTACTTAATGAGATAAGAATGGGGTGGGGACAGTATGTCCCGGAGTTTGAAGGATAAAGAACATTTGTGTTAGGGATGGCTGTAAGGTATAGTGCCTAGAAGACTGTGATAGGTCAAATGGTGCAAATAGATTAGTTGAAGGTTTGTGTGCATAAGACTGTATCTGGAATGAAATTTGAAATAGGGAGTGTATATGTTACAGGAATGAAAAAGAATGAGACTGAAAGATAATCGTACTCTGGGGAGTGAATATGTACCTGGAAGGTTTTGGAAAACATTTGCCAGAGGATTTGTTTGCAAGTGTGTGACAGGAAGAGATAAAGGTGTTGGTGCTTCTAAAGTCACGAGAGTAAACGATAATAAAGAGTCTTGTAGTAATGAGTGAGGATATAGGCTTGATTGGTGGAAATACTGCATGAGGTTTCTATTATGTGCTAATATGGAGAGGATGGAAGAGAAAATAGATGGGTGTAATGTACTAGTAACAATGATTAAATACAAATTGGCATAAACTTTAAAAACTTTCCTACAAGATGAGTTGCTGAAGGAATATCTCATCGTTAATTTGTTAGAAAGTGTGAAAAGGTGACTAATTGTAATTAAGACAGAGTTGAATGAGAAGGAAATGGGAAAAGCATTTAAGAAGAAAATGGTTGAATTGCATGCTAAGATAAAGAAACTGGATGGAAGGAGTAAATGGCGAATTTTAAGTAATTCTTGATGGGCCATAGGGACAGCTGAAATTGTTTTTGGATATAAGAGGACAGGAAGATGGAATTCAAATAGTAATTAGTGGGGTGTGGAAATAAATGGTTAAATTAAACAGAAACGGAGGTTATTTGAAATGCAGATTTGCATGATAGAATGTGTAGGATAGTTGAGAATAAAGTGAGAGCAAAGGATGATAATTTTTTAAGAAGTAGAAGTGAGATGGTGAACAAGAACCTTAGGGAGAACAAAATGTTTTCTTTCAGGGAGGTAAATGCAGAAAGGAAAGTTAGTAAACAGACCTCACAGTAAAAGTGGGGACATCCTGTCCGAGGTGAATGCAATCCTGGGTCGATGAAGGATATCAGAGAGGCAGACCTGAGTGATGCAAGACCTAAAAAGGGTTATGGTAAGGTTGAGAATGTTTAAATTATAAGGGAGAAGATTCAAGAGGTTGAAAACAGAAAATATACTGGTAATTAACTGGATTATAAGAGAGATGCAGCTGTATAGTGGTGATAGTATTATTGAATGCCAGTAGTTAATTTCAATACGAGTAACATGCTGCAGCACAGTAGAGATTGTATGACTGAATGGCTGACCATGGCTTGTGAGGCAAGTTTGGATGTGGAAAGATTCCAAGTGAATGAGGGAAAGAACTGATTTTTCAGTTGCATAACTGAAAAGGGGATAAAGGCTACTGTAATAATTGTATGGGTATAATGTTATTTTGGATTATAAGAAATATTTGTGGAAGGATTTTTACTAGGAAAGATAGGGAAGTGGGTAAATAACTAGACTTGGACAAGGAAGCAATTGCATCAATCATTTTTGTTTTTATAAATAAACTTTGGAGAATTAGGAAATAAGAGGGGAAAACTGTATGTAATATGCATGACCCTAAAATATGCTCTTAAAATCTTCTTAGAGGCAATGTAGAGGGTGTTAATTATGAATGTTGTAGGCGATAGGCTTTTGGAAGCGATTAAAAAGTTCCTATGATAGAACTTAAGCGAAGCTTATGTTAGTGTGTGTGTGTGTGTGTTGGCAAGAGAGTGGCTGGTTTGGTGATAGTGGAGCGGATACCTGTCAAAATAGTTCATTTTATGATACAAGCATAAAACTTTGCACAAAGCTTCCCTGTGATGTTCATAAAGAGATAAAACTGTGAGCCATTCAATTTTTTCACTTTTCAAGATGGCCGCCACATTTTTAAAAATGGCTGCAAAATCCCATTCCAGAATTTGACAAATTGACCATACAAAGTAATTTTGATGACCAGTAGCCTAGATTTGAGGTAAAATATCTGTATATTAAGTCAGTATTCACTGTAAATACAATTTTGTGAAAACTGCAAAGCACATACGCAAAATTAGACTGACAAAGTCATATTGATTCGTGTATCTTCGCATGTACAGGTACATAATGCTGTGCATTGCAATCATGACCTATAGCACTTACAATTTCCGGTACAAATCCTTTTACATCCACATTTTAAGAGATGTTGACATGACGCTGCTATTGGCTGCAAGCTGGTCCAATATGGCGTCCAAACATTGTCGTCTTTTTGCCAACCCCAACTTTCAGGTGAAGTTAATTTCATAATGCAAACCACAGACTGACCCCATGTGTGCCCAGCTTGCAGTACTGCTCGCTTCATATGCTCTACTAAATCTGCCCTAGAGGGTGGGATGGCACTATAAGGCTTCCGTTTTCCTGCAAACAATTCAAACCTTGCTTCATCGACTTTGTTTGTGGTACTAGAGCGGTTGTACATCACCACTACAAGCTCTTCAATGACTCTCAAGTCAGAAGGTAAGTCATCTTTAGGCGAACTAAGTCTTGTGAAAACCGCTGTTGCCTCAGGATAGACATTCCATGCCTGCCAGCACATCTTAGCTTTGCCAGAAAATTCAGACACTGTATCACAACCAGAGAAGGCGTGAAAAAATGGCAATCCTCTTGCTTTTGGCCTGAGTGATTTAGATATTTCATGTAAAGGGATCCATTTCAAATTAGCTCTGCAAATGCCAGTTCATTGCCAGAGTCAACTTTTTCTTGGTCCGTCGTTGTTTCAAGACCGTGTAGCAACTTTCTTTCTCCGTTGTATAGAGCTGTTAAGCATTTTGGATGGTACTTGAACTCCTGAGCTACGACATCACCTGAACTAAGCTTTGCAACAGTTCCTTATCTTGTAATGTTTTCACACAACGGTTGTCTGCCATTGAGCTGCATTGTCATCGCTTCACGAAATCCTGATATGGGACTCTCTTTTTCACATAAAAAAACATCTCGCAACATCCATTTTACCTAGCTTTTGAGAGGTCTTTTTTCTCGTATATTTAGTTGAATCACTTTCATCATCACTGTCCACTTCTGATCTTCGTTTTCTAGCTCTATCTAGTTTAGTGTTGTTAAATTTTTTTCTACACGAATGATGATACTGTGCATTATTCATGATCAGTGTTTCTTCTATTCCTTGACCATCATCAATTCGTCCAACATCTAAAGCAATGGGCATTTCATTTAGCTTTCTGAACTCTAGAATATTCTTTGCTAATAAAGTATACCCCAATTTGCTCGTCTGAAGTATCCTTGGGTGACATCAATGTTTCATCTTTGTCTATCTGACAGATAAAGCATTCAGTCCAATCAGTTTCCCTTTTTTCATTGGGAGATATTGGCAAACGAAGTCTTTTTGACATTTCAAAATGAAAAAACACACCACATATATACAAAACAAAATTCTTCAATTGAGATTAACTATCTCGAGTTGTTTTTAACAACTACAGCACAAATTTGATACTTCAACAGTTGAAAGGCCAAGGGATTAAACTTTTACCACCTTCAACTTATCAATACACTTTACTGTATGAGATACGACTAGGTTCGATGCTGTTACCTCTACACCTAGCCTATCCTTCATCTAGCGCCATTTAACTCCCGTGCGATCTGTTCACCATCCAAAGGACAAAAGCCCCGTCTTTCCGCTCGGGATTTCCCGCGTTGGCACACTCTCGTCAATTCGGGTACGACACCTTGACTATATATGGGGCGAATCAAGGTGTATTTGGGAGACTTAATAAAGCTGACACTAAACCCCATGCCGACTTTCACGGCAGCTAGTTGAACCAGTGTGCCCTGGTAGTGTAAGCAACTAGCTCGTTAAAATTGTAGGATCCCCTGCAGTAGGCTAAATTGCCGGACCTTACCCATCCCTCCATTTGACAGTCTAAATGGGTTGACCTTATAGGCCTTGTTCCACCCCACTTCATCATCATTTCATGTTCATTCTCTCATCCTTTCATGTTCATTTTATCATCCATTTCATGTTCATTTCCCTGATATAGCTGAAGTCGCGCTGCTTGGGAATAAATAAATAACCAAATTTTTTACGCCGCCATTTTGTAAGAAACGCCTGGTGAATTATAGGCAATTTCAATTACACTATCAGAATGTTAAACTCGTAAATCTGTGTAATGGAATTATCAAGGAAAGAAACTAATTTGGTAAAATATTAAGTTTATCCACCCAATTACTAATAAGATTAATAATTTGGGTCAAATTTTGCGCATGCGCACTTTAGAATTTTCACGACATTGTATTTACAGTGACTGTTGACATAAATATAGTGGTTTTCCTTCAAATCTACGCCACTGGTCATCAAATATAGTGGTTTTCCTTCAAATCTACGCCACTGGTCATCAAAAGTGCTTCATTTGACCCACTTGTCAAAATCTTCCATGTGGAAAAATAGGGGGTTTTGCCGCTATTTTAAAAAAAGTGGCGGCTATCTTGAAAAATGAAAAATTTGAGTGGCTCACAGTTTTATTTTCATAAGAACTTCATATAGAACCTTCAGGCAAAGTTTGATGCTTGTATCATAAAATGAACTATTTTGGTAAAATAGTGACAGGAATGAGCTGAAGAATTTTGTTCAACAGTTAACGGATATGCTTCCATCAACATACTTTTGTGGTCTGAAATAAATAATTAGAACGAGTTATGGCCTTTTTAAGATTTTGTTCGTTACAATCTATTTCTTACCAAAGAGAGAGAAAGAAAATAGAACTTGATTTAATATTATCAATATATAATACAAAATGTTGGTGTTACTTTGAATGTTACTTAGGTATGTTAACTAAAACACAACATATTTTAATAGACACCTCAAGAATATAATTTCACACGGTGACGTCGCGGGTGTTCGACCTCTTCCATTTTGGAGTTTATTTTGTAGCTGGGGAAGACAAAAAATGGTATTTATGGTAGAAAATATCTTCAAAATTTACAGTATTTGAATAAAAGGAAAGGATTGGCTATTTTTTCTAATTCGAGGAAAAAAAACATACAACAGAATACAATAACCTGTGTGAGAAATACAATGCTCTATTAGGAAATTTGATGCTATAATCATTTGTGCTACTGTTATGCGTCTCATCTTCCGACGACAATTAGTTTAATAGTGAAAATAGAAAGATCAAATATAATACCAGCACCTGTAGAGAAGTCTGTCATCTTCCGTGAAAAAAAGAAGAAGTTTTGATTGGTTTATATCACGCACGTGAACTTTAGGTCAGCCGCAAACCAGAAGATGCGAGTGACTTCAACTTTGAAGACTCAAGCGTCTTGCAACCGGAAATCTATTTCAAAAGTTTTGATAGAGAGACTAGGCTAAACATCCCAAACTACTTATATTCAATCAAAAATGGGCATCTAAGACAAATATCATAATGTAAATCCCAAATAATTCAGGAGTCTCATAAAATTATTTTGTAATATATATATATATATATATATATATATATATATATATATATATATATATATATATATATATGTATATATATATATATGTATATGTATGTATATATATATATATATATATATATATATATATATATATATATATATATATATATATATTTATATTTATATTTATATGTGTGTATATAATATATATATATATATATATATATATATATATATATATATATATATATATATATGTATATATATATACACAGTTGTATGTAGGTATATATACAGCATATATTTATATATAAATATATATTATATATATACATATGTGTTGTTCTCTTAAGCTGTAATTCCTCTTTTCGTCTTAAAGCCCAAGTTTCTGATTCATACATTAACAGTGGTCTTATTACTGTGCTATAAGATCTTGACTTTTAGCTTGATTGGCATTTTCTCATCCCATACCACTCCTGCTACCTCCCTCCACTTTCTACATGGTGCTTTTACTCTATTTTCAACTTCAGCCTAACATCCTCTTTTCTGACTTATAGTATATCTGAGGTATTTAAATTATTTTACTGTTTTTTTAACGGAGCCTCGACTTTCATGTACAGCTATCCTGCCCCTACCTTCCTTATTTTTTTTTTTAGCAGAGATTCAGACTTATCTACATTTACTCTCAAGCCACCCATTTCCAAAGTCTCTTGGCACTCTACAATCTTTATAATTCTTCCTCATTTCAGCGATAATCACCAAATCTGCATATAGCAACTCCCACAACTCTTTCATTTTATCCCTTCACTTAACACATCTAAGACCAGCACAAATAAAAACGGGCTTAATGCTGACCCCTGGTGTAATCCAACACTAACTTCAGAAGTTTCTGTTTCTCTAATAGCTGTAATTACTTTCGTCCTTGTTCTTTTGTATGCCATCTCTACCATTCTAACCAAGTTCTCCGAGGCTTCCCTCTTCCTCTAGTACCAAAACATTACTTCTCTTGGTATTCTATCATAAGCCTTCTCTAAATCTATAAAAACACAGATGAGCTTTGGATATCCTTCTAATCTCTCTTTTCCTGTAACTGCCTTACCATAAATATGTCCTCCAGTCCTCCCCCACATGAATCCATACTGCTGTTTCCCAATCTTTACAATCTTTCTCAGTCTCTCATCTAGCACCCTCTCAAATACTTTCGAACCATGCTCTATTATTTGAATTCCCCTGCAGTTACCTCATTCCATGGTGTCACCTATCTGCTTAAGTATAGATACCATTAGACTCTCCTCCAGTTTTATGCATCATTTCCTCTTCCCATATTGGTCTCATTAAATTCAACATCCCTTCTTCCCCCCTCTGTAGCTAGTATCTTGACCATTTCAATTTTAAACTCTTAAGGACCTGGAGATTTATCATTCTTTATTTTACTCAATGCCCGCTTCACTTCTGTATTCCATATCTCCATCACTGTCCCCTCCACCTTGTGTGCTTGTCCCAGCTCCCCTCCGTGTGGTAGGGGTGTAAGAATACTACAACCGTATGTCCTGCGTGTCGTAGAAAGTGACTAAAAGAACAGCTGCTGCCTTGTAGTTATGCTTTTTAGTAATAAGCTAGGCCGAGTGCCAATAACTGTGGAAACTGCTGCCTTGCACCAAAGACAAGGCCCACCGCCAATAACTGTGGTTGATGACTGCAAGGGCCTGCGATTGTAAAAACCCTCTTCCAAATTATGTCTCATGCTTAATAGATATCTTAGTGGCGTCTGAAAATCGAAGATAGTCTCCCCGGACTGACTGTGATCTAGTTAGTTTTCAGTATGACATGAAAACTGCATTTTTTTTTTTTTTTTTTTTTTTATCTTATTTGGTGTTGACGCGTGTTTCGACGTACACTTTTACGTGATTCATCGTTAGGACTATATAGGATAAATGATGGAATTACGTTTCAATATAAAGACTGTGGGGATGAAAATTCAAGATATAAGAATATTTGGGTACTTCGAAATTAATTAACAATTGTTGATTAATGCAAGTTTTTTTAAATACTTATTTTTGAAGTACATAAATTTCTTTTTTTACTTGGCTTCAAAGAATTTCATGAATTATCTCACAAGCTTCCCCCCTCTTCGACAAAGCTAAGGATTCTTAATATTGAAACGGGATTGACGTCGGTTCTTCATGGAACGTTATTACTTGAACAAAGCGGACCAAATTGTGAGGCTCTCCCGCCTTCCCCCTCTAAAAATCTAGATTTGTAAGCAGCGTTGATCACAGACTCGATTCCTTTTTGAACGGTGCATTTCCATATGACTTTTTCTTTGCAATGTACTGTACTTCCATCCAGTCCATTTTTCTTCTTTCTCTGATGAAGTTTACGATTCCACAGTTGCAAGCGGGATGATGCAGACTTTCCAAAGCTGGTCTCGCTTGTACAACATAGCTTAAAACGTGAGGCTTACTTGTCCCCTTAGAATACCTCAACTTGTAAACTATATTGGTCCCCGATTTCAGTTCCAGTTTGTCGAAGATGTAGAGAGCTTGTGAGATCAGTCCTGAATTTCTGTGAAACCTTGTGAAAAAAATCTTGTGTGTACATAAAGCAGTGTAAAATTTTCATTTATCAATATCTGTTAATTATTTTTGGAGTGCTCTAAAAACTAACTGGAGATCACTTTGACAGGAAAAATGCGGTCACCGATTTTTAGACGCTACTAAGATATCTAATAATTGTACACGTAAAGTAACATGTTCGAGAACCGTGTGTGTGTGTGTGTGTGTGTGTATATATATATATATATATATATATATATATATATATATATATATATATATATATATATATATATATATATATATATGTATTTATGTATATATGTGTGTGTATGTATAAACTTATGTCACATATATATATACATATTTATATGTTATATGTATAGTATGTGTGTTTATATACTTGTGTGTGTATATATATATATATATATATATATATATATATATATATATATATATATATATATATATAATATATATATATATATATATATATATATATATATATATATATATATATATATATATTTATGTTTATGTGTATTAATTATATATATATATATATATATATATATATATGTATTTATATGTATATATATATATATATATATATATATATATATATATATATATATATATATATATATATATATATATATACACCTATATGTGGGTATATATAATGTGCATACGTGTATATAATGTATATATACAGTATACAGTATATATATATATATGTATATATATATACGTATATATATACATATATATATACAGTGTATAGATATGTGTATATATACTGTACACTGTATTTGTATATATATGGATATATGTATAAGAATTACCTTGGGTTACAAGTGACTGAATACGAGCAGCATGAAAATTCACACCTGTTTAAGAGCTTTGTGGCGCTCTGCGGACAAAAATTTTCCTCCAGTCCGTATGCACAATAATTTGTAGACATGTACAAACGAGACTCATGAAATCAGTCACACGGTGTCTGTATGCCACACTCTTAGTGTTTTCGTTGTATTCATGTGATTTTTACCCCATTTTAAAGAAAAGTGAATAACGATCGTCTCTAGATAGGTTCCTTGTCAAAATTGAATAAAAGTGCGTAAAAAAAAAAAAAGACTAACCAGTGTCCATAAAGTGTAAATTTAATTATTCAGGTAGTGTTAGTAAATATCGTTCAAAAGAGAGAACATCCAATATTCTAGTAGAAATACCCATGGAGAGAGATTCTCCTTCCAAGCAGTAACGTCATCTTAATCCTCCTCCTCCTCTCTCGTTTGTGGCAGCGTATCGGAAACGTCCCTGCCTGGCAACTTGTTAAACGTGAGTTTGAGACCCGCTCAAGCTCGATTGAAATTAGTAGTGTTTGCACCTAACCATCCTTGTGAGTTAGAGATAAGGACTTTGTGAACCTATTCGGTCTACTTGCTGAGACATCAACATCCATTAACTGGTCCGAGCTTGATGGAGTGGGTCTTGGGCGCTAAACATGTGTATATAGTGAGTTTCTAGTCTAGGGCATTGGCGTCCCTTGCCTCTGCCATCCATGAGACACCTTAAAACCTGTAAGCCAGCCACAACTCTCCTGAAAGGCAAATGGCAAGTTGATTTGTTAATATTTATATTTATATTAATAATTATTAATTCTTATTAATATCTGATGTTCGGAGCTATAATCTTATTCCCTAAATTCCATTACAGACCTTGGGAAATGAGTGTACACTGTATGTGTGGTTATGGGCTTAAGGAACGCATTGAGCTAATACCCTTTTACTTCTCATGAGAAAAAATTATCTAGAATACGATCATTATGGGGTTACCCTCTCTTTTCCGGAACGAAGTAAACTTGCACCGAAGTAATAATGTATATATATATATATATATATATATATATATATATATATATATATATATATATATATATATATATATATATACATATATACACATATACATATATACACATATACATTTATATATATATAAATATATATATACATATACATTTATATATATATATATATATAATATATATATATGCATATAAATATACACATACATATACACATTTATAATATATATATATATATGTATATATATATATATATATATATATATATATATATATATATATATATATAAATTGTATATATAAAACCTTTTTAGTCGGGATACCATAACTTTGTGAAAGGGTTTATGTATCGCCATGATGAGCAAAGTTGTACTTGTCAGGGACACCCATACTCGGTTGGTTTGCTTTGCTCTGGCCAGCGTGGGGATGAAATCTTGCCAATCCCCAGACATGAATATTGTCATGTCTGAGACGGTTGTTCTCCACTGTACTAGAAACAGCTGCATTTGTTGTTTGTATATACAGTATATATATATATATATATATATATATATATATATATATATATATATATATGTGTGTGTGTGTGTGTGTATATACTGTATATGTGTATATATATATATATATATATATATATATATATATATATATATATATATATAACCTTTGGAGTCGGGGTACCATAACTTTGTGAAAGGGTTGTGTATCGCCATGATCAGCAAAGCTGTATTAGTCATGGACACCCATACGCTGTTGGTTTGCTTGGATCGACCAGAGCATTGCAAGCGGACTGTAATGTATTATAAATTTTCCAATCGTATTTTTGAGTAGCTCCCGAAATAAGTATTTTCCAGTTTATAGGATAAGACCACTTTGACCCTCCAAAACTTCCAATCATCATCGATTGGAACATTGCATGCTAATTGCTGTACCTATTAATTTTATGGTTCCATTCTGGAGTAATAGTAAAAAAAATACATTATAATCAGTTTGAAAAGAAAGCACTTTGATGCTTAAAATTCTTGTTTATCAGCGAATTTTAATTTTATAACAATATTCCATTTTCATGCAATATTATTATCATGATTGGAGAATAGTGGCCTAAAATAATGCAATATATCTTGTTTGAAGGAAAATAACTTATCTTTTATATTTGTGTTTTGGCGAAGTAGCTTTTATGGTAACATTCTTCTATTTTGTTATCGTATTTGGGATTTTATGCTGAATGATCTGCATTATTTCAGTTTCAAGTTACAGCCGCTACGGCTTAAAAATTTGGAAGGCTAGAGCCAAGGTCTAGAGAGTATAAGACCTTGACTATAGCATCGTTGTTTGGGGAATCTTGTATCGATTATAGCATAGTTGCATTGCACATAAATATCAACATATTGTAATTTGTTGATTTTTTTTTTTATTATTATTATTTACCCCAAATATTGAATTATATCCAATTTTAAGTGCACTAACCGAAACATTAACTATTCTGAAATCTAGAAGGGTGTGTTGAGCTAAATCCGTTATCTTTAGTAGTTGTGGGAGTTCATCATTCTTCCAATTAATGGGATTGTTGATTATTTGTTGGATTGTCTGTTTTGCCAAAGCCAATCTTGATGGTTTTTTTTTTTTTTTTTTTTTTTTTTTTTTTTTTTTTTTTTTTTCTTTTTTTTTTTTTTTTTTTTTGCAGTATACTCCAGTATTGCAATGTCCCATGAATTCTGGTACTAAATGAATTTATATTCAATGTAGAAACAAATCTACTTTAATCCTTAGAATGAAAAAAGATCTTTCTTGACCTTGCTAGGTGTGACACCAGATAACTCATAATCAATCAACTGAACGTAAGATATTTCTTAAGGCTAGTCCTAACGGTTGTACGAATTCTTCATTGATTTCCATTTTGCCGTGTCGCAAACAAATTGCTAATAGATTAAAATTTTACCATCGTATTCGTGAATATGGGCTCAAGATATTCCACTTGACATAAGGGTCAACTTTGACACACAACATTAGAGAGGTTATATCCTAGGTGTTTTGACGAATCTAGTTGATTGCCACGTTGCTATATCGCTATTTTGTAAAAATGAATAAGAGCATCTAGGTCGTGTTTGTTCAGAAAATTGTGCATTCTTGTGTTAATTTGGATATCGCATTTATTACAATTCCAATGAATAATATCTTATTTGCTCAATCAAAGGGTTTCAATCCTTATAAATGTAAATTTTGTACCAAAAGATACTTTATAGGAGTGTCCTATACAGGAGTTTTTTGCTTCTTTCCCTTCTTTGACCGAAGACTGCACTGAATTGCAACCAAACCTCAAGAGAGGAATGAGATTCCAATGCTTCTTTTCCGACAGAATCTACATATTCCAACCGATATTCCCCGACTGCGAAGACACTGATGCATTATTAAAAGATCTCGAAAAAAAAATTCAGGTGTAAGATTCAATTCATTTTATGTCTAGGGAACGATCGTATTTTGAAATTTAGTCGTACTTCTCATTTTATATCATTTGACTGTCAAACTCGGTTCATGTTATTCGATATGCAGCTCCTTTGCTCACTCGGATTTCCGAAAAATATAAACGCAATATATCCTTTCCATGTCTCTTTTGTTCGCTGTCAGCTGATGTCACTTCTGATGCTACAATGTGGGTCCGGCACCTTTTTGTTGCTATATTTGTTTCAGTTTTTTACCCTTTATTTAGATTGCCTTTCCCACACATTTGACGAGAGAGAGAGAGAGAGAGAGAGAGAGAGAGAGAGAGAGAGAGAGAGAGAGAGAGAGAGAGAGAGAGAGAGAGAGAGAGAGAGAGAGTCTATATGCAATTTGTATGAGAGGAACAGTAAGATATGAGAATATTTGCTTCTGCAATTTAGGAAAGTCTGTCAAGGATTGAGACTGGAGATGTAAAATACTTTTTATTCTCGCTGCATGAATAAATTTTACCATCTTTA
>NC_090730.1:144907587-144912587 GCF_036898095.1 Palaemon carinicauda
GGTTTCAGTGTACCGAGATTCAGTTCATCATCAAGGGCATAATCCGCCCAAGTAGCAAAGCCATCAACATTTTCTCTGTGATTCCCGACAACACCGTCCCAAAAATCTTCAATTGATTTTGCCAGCAAGGGGACGCACCCATACAATATGATTCCCTTAAATCATACCTCCTAAAGCAGTACTCAATGTCTCCAGCCACTTGTTTACCCAAGATTTTTCAGCTCTCAACAATCATTAGGGGATCGAAAGGCATCAATAACACTTAGGGGCCCATACACGTTCAAAAAAGCGTCAAAATTTTGCATCAAAATTTTGATGCAAAATTTGAGTGTGTAGGACGTTTTGATGTCAAAAAATAATTTGAAGCAAAATTTTGACATCAAAACTTCCTACACACACTCAAATTTTGTATCAAAATTTTGATGCAAAATTTTGACGCTTTTTTTGAACGTGTATATACACCTTTAGAGAAATGATCATTATTGCTCGCCTTCAGTCTACCGCAGATTGTTCTCCTCATGAAGTTGACCTACTGATGCGTAGCACAATGCTTGCTAGAACCGTTGTGAGCCATTTTTTCTGAAGTCGACACCTTGCCCATGAAGAATCTAATGACCAGAGTTGATGCCTTAATTGATAACCACTTCCCTACTGTCAAAGAGCTTCATCAACAACTACTCAATGCCGACTGAAGCTGAGGTCAATGCTATAGGCACCCATCTCGTGATATGCCTTGGGAGTGACGAAGCCACCCACCATCCACCTATGCTGCTCCATGCCCATACCCCAACCAGTGATTTCAACAGCCACTGGATGATGCCCCTAGCCCTCGGTTATACTACCACCACTCCAGATTTGGGGCTACTACTAAGAAATGTGCTACCGGATTTCAATGGTAAAAAAAACATGTAAGTAGGACATTGCTTGTGGTAGTGGCTTCCCCATTAACTAATCTTTAAATTTTGCATACTTCAGGTTCTAATGTGCACCTTTTGGTAAATACTGGTGCATTCCCTTTTAAGGGTGCTACCCCATCAGTCCAAGACTGATGATGCCCGCCTGGTAGCTGCCAATAGATCTCTTATCTCCACACATGATTAAGAGATGATGACACTGTCTTTTGGGAGCGTCCAGTACCAGTGAAATTTCATTGTCGCTGACATTACACTGCCTCTCATCAGTGCAGATTTTCTTGCCCATTTCCACCTCCAGGTTGACATCACACATTAACATCTAATCCGACGTACTTTTGTTATGGTGGTCCGGGAAAAAATCTTTTGTGATGTAGGAAATCTAGGTTCTAAAACTAATTGAATAATGCAATACGTGGGAATTGGAAAGGATGTGACGTCATTTGAAAAGTGTCTCTTCCGAAATTGTTATATTTTAGTAAATAAGGGTTTCTTTGTGAAAATGTTTTTATTAAGTGAATAGGAATAATATTAGTTACAGCCTATGAAATTATGTAAACGTAAGGTTCCTTTATTACAAAGATCCTTACGAAATAATTTTGGGTAAAGGGTTTTGTAATGTATCACATAAACACGCACCCAAGGGATATTGGTATATAAAGGCGAGTTTTTCCTTGTGGAGGCATACCTGTGTGGCCAATCTTAAATAAAGTCTACAATGGCCTTCGGTTACTGATACCTTTGCTTTCTGGTATTTCTCTGATCTCGATAATAACTTTTTGTTTGAATTATTTAAGTGTTGATATAATTGTCTAAGTGTTGATTTATAATAGCTGTTTGTCCCATGGTCTAATTACTAAGCCTAAACATTTGCGTAACTTGCTGTTAACGGAATTAAGTTGTTGTAATCTGTTGACCCCAGTTGTATAATTTGGACCCGTTCTCTGTCTGTAGCAGCATATAGGTGCCTTTTGTATTTCTTTAGTTGATTACGATACTTTACTGATTTGTCACGATTAAGCACAGGCGAGTTTGGATCGAGATGTAAAGGTAGTGTAATATGAAAAGTGAAGTCTGCTTGATACCACTTTATTTACGCTAGTGATATTTAAGAAAAAAATTTATATTTTATAAATATATAATAATGTTTATACTTTTGTAAGCTATCCGTATTATTTAATCTTATGACTTCTCTTTTGTATAACCACTTCAAATCTGGTCATTATTACTTTTAAAACTGTTTAAATCATCGACTTAAAAGAACTCTTAGGTTAGAGCATATCGGATAATTGATTATCCTGATTTTCTTAACTTTTAAAGCGAAGAAATCTAACAAGGACCACCTTCTCACCGTCCTCGACCGCCTGTCGCAGAACAGCCTAGTAATCAGGTATGACAACTGTACCTTTGGTGACAAGGAAGTGGCATTCTTGCGTCACTCCTGATACTGTTCACCCCCTCCCTGAGAAGGCCTGAGAAGGTATCAGCAGTACAGTAGTTCCCAGCTCTCTTGACTGTTAAAGTACTGTTGGAATTCTTAGGCGTAGTGAGCTACTATCTCTGGTTCCTGCCATCCATCACTGCCACTCTCGCCACCCTCTACGACTTCCTCAAGGTAAGCCAAAAAACCTGAAATGGGGTCCCCCTTCAGAAGGTGGCCTTCTTCAACACAAAGAAAGCCCTATCATCTACTATTGCTTGTACTTTTTCCGTGCCAACTGTCTCCCTCCTAGTCTTCACTGATGCCAGTGAAATTGCTGCAGGGGCAGTAATTGATTAAATAATCAATGGATCGCGGGCCCCCCCCCCCCCATTGGCCTCCTTCAGTAGAAAACCTCCAACTACAAACTACATGTACTGGCAGTGTATTTGGCTGTTTGTCACTTCTCCGAGAAATTACAGGGCGCTTCCTCTGTCATTCGCACGGACACAGCCTTCACTCAACAGTTTGATACTTGGTCTGCCTATCAACGCCAACATGTATGTAATGTACGTGCAGCAAGCAACCCACACACAAATAAGGAAGCGTGTTCTATCTACGTTATCTTTTACATGACAGCCACCATCTGACTCCATGTCAAAGAGTCATTAAATGTAACGAACTGATTTAAACTATTATAATTCCATTACGGTTTTAATCTATTTTATGCCAATGTGAACCTTATCGACAAAAACCGTTGTGTACAAGCAGTTGTCACCCTTATGTGATCCTTGGGGGCCACTGAATACCAGTGTTCTCTAAATAGAGTTAGTTGTTGGTGAGTTGTCTTCATATATATTCCTCCACTCCCGTCACATGTGAACTTTAATTTTTGTCCGATTTGAACATCTCTTATACCTCAAAAAAAAAAAAAAAAACAACGTCTAAAGGTGCCTGCGTATGTGAAATTGTTTCAATTTTGTCACATTAATTTGTCATTCTTTTTCTTGGATGGAAGTAAGTCTGGTTTTAATCCTATAAAAATAGTGATTTCTTTAATTCTAGTTTTATAATTAATCTTATCTGCAATTAATTTGCAAAAAACAATATGTTCTCACACACACACACACACACACACACACATATATATATATATATATATATATATATATATATATATATATATATATATATGTGTGTGTGTGTTTATATATTAGATAGATAGATACAACTTGAGGTTTTTCCTTATGGATTAACGACACAAAGAGGGGGATGGTAGTGGTCATGGATAAAGGGACAGTGAAGAAATGAAAAATGTATTTTCTTGATCAGAACGTCTCTACAACTGTGAACTCTTCAGTCTGTACATTTTTTATATCAATTTTAGGAGTTTGTTTTTATTGTGAATTTTTATTCTTTCCTCGCGTTTCCTTATTTTTGAAAAATATTTTATAAACAAGATAAAGAATTGTATATTTACTGTCCGCATGATTTGTGTAACCTTAGATTACTATGTTCATGCATTTCGTCATAGTAAAGTTTTAAATAAATTCCCAGGTTTCGTGATTTCATTAGATTCATGTCTTTCATACCAAGGAAGTTAACAGTAGATTTATGATGTTACTAAATTTCAGAATTTTGTTGTGAGACATTCGACCCATGTTAGTTATCCACGTAAATTCTGAGAGAAAATAATTTCCTCTATTCCTTAAGAATTACACGTTAATTAAAATGTTCTCTCAATCTCTTTCTCACTATGTCCCCAGATTCTTGACATTTTTCATTTTCCCAAATTGCATTCTTGCACCTTAAAGATTTTATGTTTTTTCATGGGGAAGAAAGTTCATAAAATGAAGAGATATTGATTTGGGACGACCACTGCATACCTCAAGTGATCGTTAAAAGTAAACACACGCACACACACGAGTATATATACATATATACTGTATATATATATATATATATATATATATATATATATATATATATATATATATATATATATATATATATATATATACATACATACATACATGCATACAAACTTATCTGCTTATCTACTTAAATCAAAGTCGTTTCCACTATTAATGGGTGACTTGACAAGAATACGTTACTGCTACAATTATCTTTCACGTGTTTAATTGTGGATGAACACCATGTGCAGGAAAGCATTCAAAACACTAATATCTTCACGCATCTACACAGAAGGCTTATCTGCATCATGTCAATTTTATTTACATACACTGCATAATTCAACTCATCGTATACGCCAAGGCCCTCTTTTCATTTCGTCCTTTGCACCATCTATGCACCACTTTAAGGCCGCCTTCTCCTACCAGACTGCTCTTATGAATTCTACACATATCTCTAACCTTTCGGCATCCAATCTTTCTACGTGACCGGTACCATAATCTTGCTGCAATTACTCTATCTTACTAATTTCCATTTACTCTCATTACGTTACTCTTAATTGCATTTATGCTTAACTTCCTCCCCTTGCAAACACACTTACTAGCTTCTGCCATTTCTCTCTCTCTCTCTCTCTCTCTCTCTCTCTCTCTCTCTCTCTCTCTCTCTCTCTCTCTCTCTCTCTCTCATATATATATTTACTCGAAAATTTATGTAATACATCCCTTTCTGAGAGGGGATAACTTAACGTGCTCAAAGGG
>NC_090730.1:144917587-144937587 GCF_036898095.1 Palaemon carinicauda
CGAGGTGAATGCAATCCTGGGTCGATGAAGGATATCAGAGAGGCAGACCTGAGTGATGCAAGACCTAAAAAGGGTTATGGTAAGGTTGAGAATGTTTAAATTATAAGGGTGGGGATTCAAGAGGTTGAAAACAGAAAATATACTAGTAATTAACTGGATTATAAGAGAGATGCAGCTATATAGTGGTGATAGTACTATTGAATGCCAGTAGTTAATTTCAATACGAGTAACATGCTGCAGCACAGTAGAGATTGTATGACTGAATGGCTGACCATGGCTTGTGAGGCAAGTTTGGATGTGGAAAGATTCCAAGTGAATGAGTGAAAGAACTGATTTTTCAGTTGCATAACTGAAAAGGGGATAAAGGCTACTGTAATAATTGTATGGGTATAATGTTATTTTGGATTCTATGAAATATTTGTGGAAGGATTTTTACTAGGAAAGATAGGGAAGTGGGTAAATAACTAGACTTGGACAAGGAAGCAATTGCATCAATTTTTTTTTTTTATATAAATAGACTTGGGAGAATTAGGAAATAAGAGGGGAAAACTGTATGTAATATGCATGACCCTAAAATATGCTCTTAAAATCTTCTTAGAGGCAATGTAGAGGGTGTTAATTATGAATGTTGTAGGCGATAGGCTGTTGGAAGTGATTAAAAAGTTCCTATGATAGAACTTAAACGAAGCTAATGTTAGTGTGTGTGTGTTGGCAAGAGAGTGGCTGGTTTGGTGATAGTGGAGCGGATACCTGACAAAATAGTTCATTTTATGATACAAGCATAAAACTTTGCACAAAGCTTCCCTGTGGTGTTCATAAAGAGATAAAACTGTGAGCCACTCAATTTTTTCACTTTTCAAGATGGCCGCCACATTTTTTAAAATGGCGGCAAAATCCCATTCCAGAATTTGACAAATTGACCATACAAAGTAATTTTGATGACCAGTGGCCTAGATTTGAGGTAAAATATCTGTATATTAAGGCAGTATTCACTGTAAATACAATTTTGTGAAAACTGCAAAGCACATGCGCAAAATTAGACTGACAAAGTCATATTGATTCATGTATCTTTGCATGTACAGTTACATAATGCTCTGCATTGCGATCCTGACCTATAGCACTTACAATTCCCAGTACAAATCCTTTTACATCCACATTTTAAGAGCTGTTGACATGACGCTGCTATTGGCTGCAAGCTGGTCCAATATGGTGTCCAAACATTGTCGTCTTTTTGCCAACCCCAACTTACAGGTGAAGTTAATGCAAACCACAGACTGACCCCATGTGTGCCCCGCTTGCAGTACAGCTCGCTTTATATGCTGTACTAAATCTGCCCTAGAGGGTGGGATGGCACTATAAGGCTTCCGTTTTCCTGCAAACAATTCAAACCTTGCTTCATCGACTTTGTTTGTGGTACTAGAGCGGTTGTACATCACCACAACAAACTCTTCAATGACTCTCATGTCAGAAGATAAGTCATCTGTAGGCGAACTAAGACTTGTGAAAACCGCTGTTGCCTCAGGATAGACATTCCATGCCTGCCAGCACAACTTCTTAGCTTTGCCAGAAAATGCAGCCACTGTATCACAACCAGAGAAGGCATGAAAAAATGGCAATCCTCTTGCTTTTGGCCCGAGTGATCTAGATATTTCATGTAAAGGGATCCATCTCAAATTAGCTCTGCAAATGCCAGTTCATTGCCAAAGTCAACTTTTTCTTGGTCCGTCATAGTTTCAAGACCGTGTAACAACTTTCTTTCTCTGTTGTATAGAGCTGTTAAGCATTTTGGATGGTGCTTGAACTCCTGAGCTACGACATCACCTGAACTAAGCTTTGCAACAGTTCCTTATCTTGTAATATTTTCACACAACGGTTAAGTCTGTCATTGAGCTGCATTGTCATTGCTTCACGAAGTCCTGATATGAGACTCTCTTTTTCACATAAAAAAACATCTCGCAACATCCATTTTACCTAGCTTTTGAGAGGTCTTTTTTCTCGTATATTTAGTTGAATCACTTTCATCATCACTGTCCATTTCTGATGTTCGTTTTCTAGCTCTATCTAGTTTGTTGTTAAATTTTTTTTTACACGAATGATGATACTGTGCATTATTCCTGATCAGTGTTTCTTCTATTCCTTGACCATCATTAATTCGTCCAACATCTAAAGCAATGGGTTTTTCATTTAGCTTTCTGAACTCTAGAATATTCTTTGCTAATAAAGTATACCCCGATTTGCTCGTCTGAAGTATCCTTGGGGGACATCAATGTTTCATCTTTGTCTACCTGACAGATAAAGCATTTAGTCCAATCAGTTTCCCTTTTCTCATTGGGAGATATTGACAAAAAAAGTCTTTTTGACATTTCAAAATGAAATACAACTCATATATACAAAAAAAAAATTCTTCAATTGAGATTAACTAACTCTAGTTTTTATCAGCAACAAACAGCACAAATTTGATACTTCAACAGTTGAAAGGCCAAGGGATTATACTTTTACCACCTTCAACTTATAAATACACTTTACTGTATGGGATACGACTAGGTTCGATGCTGTTACCTCTACACCTAGCCTATCGTTCATCTAGCGCCATTTAACTCCCGAGCGATCTGTACACCATTTAAAGGACAAAAGCCCCGTCTTTCTTGGCTCGGGATTTCCCGCGTTTGCACACTCCCGTCAATTCGGGTACGGCACCTTGACTATATATGGGGCGAAATCAAGGTGTATTTGGGAGACTTAATAAAGTTGACACTAAACCCCATGCCGACTTTCACGGCAGCTAGTTGAACCAGTCTGCCCTGGTAGTGTAAGCAACTAGATCGTTAAAATTGTAGGATCCCCTGCAGTAGGCTAAATTGCCGGACCTTACCTATCCCTCCATTTGACAGTCTAAATGGGTTGACCCTATAGGCCTTGTTCCACCCCACTTCATCATCATTTCATATTCATTCTATCATCCTTTCATGTTCATTTTATCATCCATTTCATGTTTATTTCCCTGATATAGCCTAAGTCGCGCTGCTTGGGAGTAAATAAATAACCAACTTATTTTACGCCGCCATTTTGTAAGAAACCCCTTGTGAGTTATAGGCAATTTCAATTACACTATCAGAATGTTAAACTCGCAAATCTGTATAATGGAATTATCAAAGAAAGAAACTAATTTGGTAAAATATTAAGTTTAACCACCAAATTACTAATAAAATTAATAATTTGGGTCAAATTTTGCGCATGCGCACTTTAGAATTTTCACAACATTGTATTTACAGTGACTATTGACATAAATATAGTGGTTTTCCTTCAAATCTAGGCCACTGGTCATCTAAAGTGCTTCATATGACCCACTTGTCAAAATCTTACATGTGGAAAATAGGGGGTTTTGCCGCCATTCTAAAATTGTGGCGGCCATCTTGAAAAATGAAAAATTTGAGTGGCTCACAGTTTCATTTTCATAAGAACTTCATAAAGAACCTTCATGCAAATTTTGATGCTTGTATCATAAAAAGAACTATTTTGGTAAAATTTTAAGGTTATCCGCCCTACTATGAGAAGGTGCTGTGCAGTTGGTCTGAGGATATGGGAGTTAAGGTAGGCTAACATAGTTGCCTAAACGAATACTAATGCATGATATAACTAATTCCTAGCAATGAAGACTAAATAACTAATGAAGTTATTAGTTATAAAACCGGGAAGGTTGCTCTGGCTAACTAAATAAAGCATGCGAGGCGAGCAACAGTGTCGAAACATGATGCCTCCGGTTGGGGCACAGCTCAGCCACAAAACACAAGAATTAAAGATAAAAAGTCGTTACTTTACGGCTGGAGCTTATTTATACAATACAAGAATATGGTACTCAACTTTCCAGAAGAAGGCGAGGCTGAAGATTGCGTCATGATTCAATTAAATAGCGAATCCTGGGAAAAAACCCTGCTCAGGTACGCTACAGAAACAGAAATGAAGCGCGCGGATGTGACGTAAACCAAGATGGCGGCCAGCTATGGCGGCCATTTGTTTACATCGCTAGGTACCGTAACAGTAACGCAGGAGGAGAGTTTTGTAACGGATCCTCCTGATACTTGCCACACTTCCCCTTCGAAGCGTAAACGCTATGTAGGGTGCAGATAGCTATGTGGCGTGTCAAGCATACGTCCCCTGTTATTATACGATATCCTAAAGGGAAACCTTATGGGTACTCGCGCTAGAAGTTAGAATTCTGTGAAACCTTTAGTTTAATTCTCTGGGAATATCTACTGTAGTCATATATACCCTCAGGAAGCTACTGAAGGAACCTTCCATCAGGACGTCATGGCTATCTCACCCAAAAATAGATTTTTCGCTTCGCTCAAAATCCGTTTTGTGGTCTGAAATAAATAATTAGAACGAGTTACAGCCTTTTTAAGATTTTGTTCGTTACAATCTATTTCTTACCAAAGAGAGAGAAAGCAAATAGAACTTGATTTAATATTATCAATATATAATACAAAATGTTGGTGTTACTTTGAATGTTACTTAGGTATGTTAACTAAAACACAACATATTTTAATAGACACCTCAAGAATATAATTTCACACGATGACGTCGCGGGTGTTCGACCTCTTCCATGTTGGAGTGTATTTTGTAGCTGGGGAAGACAAAAAATGGTATTTATGATAGAAAATATCTTCAAAATTTACAGTATTCGAATAAAAGGAAAGGTTTGGCTATTTTTTCTAATTCGAGAAAAAAAAACATACAACAGAATACAATAACCTGTGTGAGAAATACAATGTTCTCTTTGGAAATTTGATGCTATAATCCCTTGCTACTGTTTTGCGTTTCATCTTCCGACGACAATTAGTGTAATAGTGAAAACAGAAGGATCAAAGATAATACCAGCACCTGTAGAGAAGTCTGTCATCTTCCGTGAAAAAAAAAAGTTTTGATTGGTTTATATCACGCACATGAACTTTACGTCAGCCGCAAACCAGAAGATGCGAGTGACTTCAACTTTGATGACTCAAGCGTCTTGCAACCGGAAATCTATTTCAAAAGTTTTGATAAAGAGACTAGGCTAGACATCCCAAACTACTTATATTCAATAAAAAATGGGCATCTAAGACAAATATAATGTAAATTCCAAATAATTCAGGAGACTCATAAAATTATTTTGTAATATGTGTATATATATATATATATATATATATATATATATATATATATATATATATATATATATATATATATATATATATATACAGTATATATATACACAGTATATATATACACACAGTTATTGGCCGAGTGCCAATAACTGTGGAAACTGCTGCCTTGCAATTAGACTATTTAGCCAAAGACAAGGCCCACCGCCAATAACTGGTTGATGACTGCAAGGGCCTACGGTTGTAAAAACCCTCTTCCAAATTATGATCCATGCTTAATAGATGTCTTAGTGGCGTCTGAAAATCGAAGATAGTGTGACGGGCCGAGAGAGGAGTTGTTAACTCAAAGGCAGGATGCAATCAACTGAGTTTTATTAAGGAACACACTTCTTTATATACAAAACCTCAAGGCAACAGGACATGACCTGTTCGAGGGACAGACAACGTTACAAAGCAAAACGGAGACATGATCATTCAGGTTCTTTTTAGTGCGAGGGAAGAGCGCAGATACAAGCATAATATATACAACATAATTATGTACAATTGTGTGCCACACGGTTGGTACATGGCTCCCCCCCTAAAAATTACATACTGCACATGTTAAATAGGGCGCCCTGATCTAGAGAGGCGAACTGTAGGCGGGTCATCTGGCAGAAGATAAGCAGGTTTTAGACGATCAATGGAGACCCAGTCTTCTTTGCCCCGAATGTTTAGTAGGAATGCTTTCGGACTGCGTCGGATCACAAGAAAAGGGCCCGTGTAAGGGGGCGTTAGTGGTGGCTTGCTAGTGTCGTTGCGCAGGAAGACGTGCGTTGCAGAGTGCAAATTCGTTGGTATGTGATGCTTCGCTGGGGGCTTGTAAGTCTGGCGGCACGGAGTAAATTTTCCCACGACGTGACTTATGCGCTGGAGATCGTCGGAGGAGGTTGTAGAAGGAAAAAATTCGGCAGGGACGACCAACGGGTCGCCATACACCATTTCAGCTGCCGAGATGTCGAGGGCGTCTTTAGGAGTGGTCCTTAGTCCCAGGAGGACCCAGGGAAGTTGAGTAAACCAGTTGCAATCCTTGCAGCGGGACATCAAAGCTGCTTTGAGGGTGCGATGAAAACGTTCAACCATTCCATTGGCAGCGGGGTTGTAGGCCGTTGTCTGATGTAGGGTGATGCCCAGGAGATTCGCTAATGACGTCCACAATTGAGAGGTGAAAGTGGTTCCCCTGTCAGAAGTAATATGCTCAGGGATACCGAATCTTGAAATCCATCCAGAGAGTAAGGCAGATGTACATGAGGCGGACGTTGCAGTTTCCATGGGAATGGCTTCAGGCCAACGAGTGGAGCGGTCGATGACGGTAAACAGGTAACGATGTCCTTGTGATGTGGGTAGGGGGCCTACAACGTCGACATGAATGTGTGCGAAACGACGCTGAGGTTGAGGAAAGGTGCCCACTCCTGAATCCGTGTGTCGATGTACTTTGGAAGTTTGGCAAGAAGTACAGGCGCGGACCCAAGCCTTAGCATCCTTAGAAATGCCGTGCCAAATGAACTTTGCCTTCAGCAGCTGTGCAGTAGAACGGCACGAGTGATGTGAAAGGCCGTGAATGAAATCAAACACCTGTCGGCGCATGGGAGCAGGAATCCAAGGTCGCGGTCTACCAGTACTGACGTCACAGAGGAGGGTGGTGTTGGAGTCTTCGAGGGGAAAATCTTCCCAACGGAGGGACGTGCAGGAAGTCCTACAAGCTTAATACTCTGGATCCTGTTGTTGGGCTTCAGCCAGGGCGTTGTAATCCAATCCCAGTTGAACGGCAGCCAACGTGTTTCTTGACAGGGCATCGGCAACGGGATTCATTTTCCCAGGGACGTATTGGAGGGTGCAATTGTATTCAGCCACAGCGGAGAGATGTCGGCGTTGACGGGCGGACCAGGCATCAGACTGTCGAGTGAAGGCGTGCACCAGAGGCATGTGGTCTGTGCGAATGACGAAGGTCGTACCTTCTAAGAAATGGCGAAAGTGACGGACAGCCAAGTGCACCGCCAGCAATTCTCGATCGAAGGTAGAATAACCCGATTCTGCCTTGGACAGTTTTCTGCTGAAGAAGGCCAATGGGCGGGGCGAGCCTTTGACCACCTGCTCGAGTACTGCACCAATAGCGACGTCGCTGGCATCGGTGGAGAGAAGGAGAGGGGCGTGTGGGATAGGAAAAGTGAGAGCCGCAGCAGTTGATAGGGCCTTCTTTGCATTGCAGAAGGCTGCTTCTTGAAGGGGACCCCACTTCAGGTCCTTTGGCTTACCCTTGAGGGAGGCGTAGAGGGGAGTAAGAGTGGCGTCAATGGCTGGCAGAAAACGTTGATAATAGTTGATCATGCCCAAGAATTCCTGCAGAGCTTTGACGGTCGAGGGCGCGGGGAAGTTCTGAACGGCTGCTACCTTCTCAGGGAGGGGATGGACTCCTTCAGGAGTGATACGGTGCCCTAAGAACGACACTTCGTTGGCGCCAAAGGTACACTTGTCGTACCGGACTACAAGGCCGTTTTGTTGCAGGCGGTCGAGCACGATGCGTAGGTGACGGAGGTGTTCCTCTTTTGAGGAGGAGAACACAAGTATGTCGTCCACATAACATACACAGAAAGGGAGGTCCCCTAAGATGCCATCCATGAGACGTTGAAACGTTGCCCCAGCATTACGAAGGCCAAAACAGGAGTAATTGAAGGTGTATGTACCAAACGGAGTGGTGATGGCGGTCTTGGGGATGTCTTCTGGGTTCATAGGCACCTGATAATACCCCTTCAGGAGGTCGAGCGTAGAGAAAACCTTCGCTTTGTGCAGGTAGGAGGTCACATCGGCAATGTTTGGGAGGGGGTAGTGATCCGGTTCTGTTTGCATGTTCAGGCGCCTGTAATCCCCGCACGGACGGAGGGAGCCGTCTTTCTTCAGAACGATGTGTAAGGGTGACGACCATGGGCTGGAGGCCTTTTGGCAAAGGCCCATTTTCTCCATTTCGGCGAACGTCTGTTTGGCGGCTGCCAATCGTTCCGGTGCCAGACGTCTGAATTTTGCGAAGACTGGGAGTCCCGTCGTCTTGATATGGTGATAAATACCGTGCTTGGCAGGAACTGTGGGCGTTTGGCGAAGTTCTGGACGGAAAACTTCCGGGTACGACTTGAGGAGGTGGGCGTAGGCATCCGTGGGTGTGCTGATGTGGAGAGCGAGGTTAGAGGGGGCGGGTTGAAGGGGTGTCGACAAGTACGAGTCTGCGTTGACCAATCGTCGGTGGGTGACATCGACCAGAAGGTGGAAAGGAGAGAGGAAATCCGCACCGAGGATTGGCATTGTGACGTCAGCAACGAGAAACTTCCAATTGAATTTACCGTTTCCGAACGATAATGTGAGGTTCTCGTAACCGTAGGTGGGTATCGCAGATCCGTTGGCAGCTACTAAGCGGACGTCGGCAGATGTAGACAGACTACGTCGTGCCTTGAAGAGTTTCCTTGGCAAAAGAGAACGACAAGCACCCGTGTCTACCAAAAATCGCACGCCCGTTCCTGCATCCTGTAAAAAGCAAAGATTAGAAACATGGGAGGCCACCGCCACAAGCGATGGCTTACTTACACGTTTTTTGGCCACTGACAATCCTTGGCACATTTCTTCGCGGTCGCCCCGAATCTGCAGTGGTAGTAGCAAAACTGCGGCGGATGGGAGGTAGTAAGTGGCTGTAGAAGTCGTTCGTTGGGGTGCGAGTGATTGGTGGGTGGTGGGCGGCTTTGTCGCCGCTTCGGCACGTCACGGGGTAGGCGTGTATGTCCTACGGCATTCATGTCAGCTTCGGTTGATGTTGAATAGGCATCCTCTTCGTCCGGGGTGGAGGCGTTGATGGAGGTCTTGAAGTGGCTGTCCATAAGGGCGTCGGCTTTGGTCATCAAGTCCTTTATGGGTAAACTATCGACATCGGGTATGGCAGCGCGTACAGGTTCGGGTAAACGGCGTATCCAAAGGGCACGAAGTAGGTTCACCTCACGAGGAGAGCCGTCTGCGGCAGGTTGAAGGCGAGCGATACTGGTCATTTCCCTGAGGGAAAGCGAAGCCCTTTGGTCCCCCAACGGTTGTTGCGAGAGCTGAAAAAGCTTTGCTATACGGGCGGCTGGTGACGGCAAGTACTGCTGCAGAAGGTATGTTTTGAGGGCTTCATACGCTATTGGGGTGTCTCCTTGTTCACAAAGCCAGTCGGATATTTCTGGGAAGGTGTCCTCGGGTATCGCCGCGAGAACATAATTCGCTTTGGTGGTTGAGCGAGTCACGCCCCTGATACGAAACTGGACTTCTGAGCGCTGAAACCAAGCAAACGCTTCTCCGGTGGCGAACGGTGAAAGTTTCAATGAGGCGGCGCCAACTGCTGGAGTAGAGTCTGTCTCCGTCATAGTACCAACGATGGAGGGGCGAGGGAGGTGGGGGTGGAAGGCAGTGGGAGCGAGTCGACTTCCGGGGTCACCAATGTGACGGGCCGAGAGAGTTGTTAACTCAAAGGCAGGATGCAATCAACTGAGTTCTATTAAGGAACACACTTCTTTATATACAAAACCTCAAGGCAACAGGACATGACCTGTTCGAGGGACAGACAACGTTACAAAGCAAAACGGAGACATGATCATTCAGGTTCTTCTTAGTGCGAGGGAAGAGCGCAGATACAAGCATAATATATACAACATAATTATGTACAATTGTGTGCCACACGGTTGGTACAATAGTGTCTCCGGACTGACTGTGATCTAGTTAGTTTTCAGTATGACACGAAAACTGCATTTATGTTTTTTTTTTATCTTATTTGGTGTGATTCATCGTGAAGACTATATAGGATAAATGATGAAATTACCTTTCAATATAAAGGCTGTGGGGGTGAAAATTCAAGATATAAGAAATTTTGGGTACTTCGAAATTAATTAACAATTGTTGATTAATGCAAGTTTTTTTTAAATACTTATTTTGAAGTTCATAAATTTCTTTTTTCACTTGGCTTCAAAGAATTTCATTAATTATCTTCCTCCCTCTTCTACAAAGCTAAGGATTCTTAATATTGAAACGGGATTGACGTCGGTTCTTCAGGAACGTTATTACTTGAACAAAGCGGACCAAATTGTGAGGCTCTCCCGCCTTCCCCCTCCAAAAATCTAGATTTGTAAGCAGCTTTGATCGCAGACTCGATTCCTTTTTGAACGGTGCCTTTCCATATGACATTTTCTTTGCAATGTACTGTACTCCCATCCAGTCCATTTTTCTTCTTTCCAATGAAGTTTACGATTCCACTGTTGCAAGCGGGATGATGCAGAATTTCCAAAGCTGGTCTCACTTGTACAACATAGCTTAAAACGTGAGGCTTACTTGTCCCCTTAGAATACCTCAACTTGTAAACTATGTTGGTCCCCGATTTCAGTTCCAGTTTGTCGAAGATGTATAGAGCTTGGGAGATCAGTCCTGAGTTTTTATGAAACCTTGTGAAAAAAAATCTTGTGTGTACATAAAGCTTAGTAAAATTTTCATTTATCAATATCTGTTAATTATTTTTGGAGTGCTCTAGAAACTAACTGGAGATCACTTTGACAGGAAAAATGCGGTCACCGATTTTTAAACGCTACTAAGATATCTAATAATTGTACATGTAAAGTAACATGTTCGAGAACCGTATATATATATATATATATATATATATATATATATATATATATATATATATATATATATATATATGTATTTTTGTATATATGTGTGTGTATGTATAAACTTATGTCACATATATATACATATTTATATGTTATAAGTACAGTATGTGTGTTTATATATTTGTATATATATATATATATATATATATATATATATATATATATATATATATGTTTATGTGTGTATTAATTATATATGTATATGTATATGTATTTATATGTATATATACATATACATATATATATATATATATATATATATATATGTATATATATATATATATATATATATATATATATATATAATATATATATATATATATATATATATATATATATATATATAATATATATATATATATATATATATATATATATATATATATATATATATATATACAGTATACCTATATGTGGGTATATATAATGTGCATACGTGTATACAGTATGATATATATATATATATTTATATATATATATATATATATATATATATATATATATAGTGTATAGATATGTGTATATATACTGTACATTGTATTTGTATATATATGGATATATGTATAAGAATTACCTTGGTTTACAAGTGACTGAATACGAGCAGCATGAAAATTCACATCTGTTTAAGACCTTTGTGGCGCTCTGCGGACGAAAATTTTCATCCATTCCGTATGCACATTAATTTGTAGAAAAGTACAAACGAGACTTGCATGAAATCAGTCACACGGTGTCTGTATGGCTCACTCTTAGTGTTTTCTTTGTATTCATGTGATTTTACCCCATTTTAAAAAGAAGTGAATAACGATCGTAGATAGGTTCCTTGTCAAAATTGAATAAAAGTGCGTAAAAAAAAAAGACTAACCAGTGTCCATAAAGTGTAAATTTAATTATTCAGGTAGAGTTAGTAAATATCGTTCAAAAGAGAGAACATCCAATATTCTACTAGAAATACCCATGGAGAGAGATTCTCCTTCCAAGCAGTAGCGTCATCTTAATCCTCCTCCTCCTCTCTCGTTTGTGGTAGCGTATCGGAAACGTCCCTGCCTGGCAAGTTGTTAAACGTGAGTTAGAGACCCGCTCAAGCTCGATTGAAATTAGTAGTGTTTGCACCTAACCATCCTTGTGAGTTAGAGATAAGGACTTTGTGAACCTATTAGGTCTACTTGCTGAGACATCAACATCCATTAACTGGTCCGAGCTTGATGGAGTGGGTCTTGGGCGCTAAACATGTGTATATAGTGAGTTTCTGGTCTAGGGCATTGGCGTCCATTGCCTTTTGCCATCCATGAGAGACCTTAAAACCTGTAAGCCAGCCACAACTCTCCTCAAAGGCAAAGGGCAAATTGATTTGTTAATATTCATATTTATATTAATAATTATTAATTTTTATTACTGATGTTCGGAGCTATAATCTTGTTCACTAAATTCCATTACAGACCTTGGGAAATGAGTGTACACTGTATGGGTGGTTATGGGCTTGAGGAACGCATTGAGCTAATACCCTTTATTTCTCATGAGAAAAAATATCTAGAATACGATCATTATGGGGTTACCCTCTCTTTTCCGGAACGAAGTAAACTTGCACTGAAGTAATAATGTGTATATATATATATATATATATATATATATATATATATATATATATATATATATATATATATATATATATGTAATGATTAGAATAGTAATATTACATGTTTAAAACAAATGACGTAATATGTCATGTTGGTTGGAAGAGCTGGCCGTGAGATTTGCTATGGTCAACTCAAATTGTGTACAGGATGTAAGATGCTAAGTTGTCATTCTTTCTTAGTGTCAACACATTAACTCTTCGTGTGAAAGTTTGTGACGTCACCGGATGCAGGTGTCTTCCGATTCCGTCACTTATCCAAATTAAAGCAAGTGTACGATTTTTGGGATATCAGTAATTTGTTCAGTTCTTATCTAAACTTCACCAGAATTGGTCATGTGGACCAACACAGCTTCCTCCAGTGATGGAGATGTTTAACTCAGTTGTTTATATACAATAAAACTTAAAAACCACCAAGATGTGTTCAATAAACCATCTAAATACATCTGAAAACAACTCATACTCAAATGTGTGCTTAAGACAGTAGCACACCAATAAATGGTGGCAGCGCTTAAACTCAAAGACAGCGGTTAAACTCTAAGAATTAGAGAAATATCTTCAAGACTTCAAAATAAATAGCTGTAAAACCAGAGATATATCTTCAAGACTTCAACATAAAAGCTGTAATACCTGATAAAGATCTTCAAGAACTCAGAACTATCTACAAACATCTACAATTTTGACTAAGTCCAACGAAAATGCTAACACCAACATATGTTAGTATACAAATAGAATCTTCAATCAACATCCTAGGAAACCCAAGGACTGGCATTCAACTATTGCAAAACATATCCAGGAAGACCTACATTCTACAAGAAACTAGAACGAGACATCGCTAACAAAACATCAAGAGAGAGAGAGAGAGAGAGACGACTCGACTTCATATATAAGCTAAGTACAAAGATTTTGTATTCATTTCAGTTTGTGCAGTGAAGTGTAGTTATCACAAGTCGTTAGTCAATTATTACTGGGGTGAGTGAATTCCTAAACTTTGTTATAAGAAACTCCGAATTCTCATTTAGAATTTTTCTTTCTTTGTGCTAATTCCTTTTTCTTTCATAAACTCTTGGGGGGAAATGTATTGGGATTAGTAACATTGTTGGGGGAATTTTATTATACATATGCGTTTACGCAGTGGGCGTCTGTACTCATATAGATATTTTGATAGGATTGAAAGGGGTCAAAGAGATAGAAAAAAAAAAGAATACAGCAGTCATGGCTCCTCCTGTCAGCCCTACCCCTGGACCTAGTGGTGTAGGCCAGGCTAATCCTCCTCCAATTGTGACGCTTGTAAATGCCAGGTCAGCAATCCTTCCTTTTCAAGGCCGTGTCAACGGGTTCTTGCCACAAAATGTGGAGTCATGGATTTCATCCGTTGATGCCCATTTAAATGCCAAACAAATCGTAGATCCTTTTGTACAATTACAAGAAGCTAAAAGTTTTATAGATTTTTCTAAGGGGGATGCGAGTGCGTATTTAAGAGGTGTTTCATTTCAGGAAGCAGTTACTTGGGATGATTTCAAAGTTAGGTTACGCGCGATCTATGGGGGTGAAGAAGCTTTGGATGTAGTGTTAACGTTACGAAATACACTTAATCAAGCCACTATGAATCGGCTTAATGTTGTTGAGAGAGCAGCTCTCATAGCTGATAGGCTTAACGAATATCAGGACATTTTAGGTAATTCCACTTGGGTTACTAACGGTAATATCTCCGTGAAAGATTTTTTACGATTAATGTATTTAACTTGCATGACACTTATGTTGCCTGAAGCTTTAGTGCGGTGCTTTGATAAGAAGTTAATGCCTGCAAGTACGGAATTGGATGTCTATAAACAGATAAAGAAGCACATGTCCAAGTGTCCAGATCTCGATCCCGTGTTAACTCAAGTTTTTGCTAAGAATGAAACAAAACCACAAACAGTGAACGTAATTAATAATCCAGTAGCGGGAGTGACGTGTTACAACTGCAAACGTCAAGGTCACATAAGCGCAGACTGTAGAACGAAATTTTGTTCAGTTCACAACACAGGATCACATTCTTATAGTCAATGTTACGCGCGTAAGACACAACAATATCCTAGAAATACACAGTCAATTCCACAGTCAGTTCCATATGGAAATAAAAAGAAAAATCCTCATTTTAACAATAAGAAGAAACAACAAAATGTCAATGCAGTTCAGAGTCCGAAACAAACAAACACTTCTTCAAATATCGCTGAGCCTGGGCCGTCAAACCAGACCTCGCAAAGTCAGCCTAATTTTCAGAATGTGCAGAGCAAAGCAAATACCACATAGTTAACTCTAGAGGGGAAGAGAGTGATGTTGGGTCAAGGTCATTTATGTCAACATCAATAGTATTGAATAATCAATTTAATGTTTTATCAGATAATTGTGAGACAATAGATTTTCCTATGAAACACACAGCCGAATTAAGTAAAACAGTGCATGCTCCCGTAGATTTGCAACGAATTCATACAATAATAAGCCAAAATGAGTTACGGCCAACCTTATATGCTGTAAATTTAGAACACAAATCCTTTACGTTATTTTTTGACTCTGGTAGTCCACGTAATATTATGGATTTGAAGACGCATCATTTGTTGTTTTCGAACTTTCCGATTGAAAAATCAGGAATCAGACTTTCAGGTATAGGAAATAATGAATTAAACGTCATAGGCATAACTCATATTCAGTTCAGAGTCGGTAATCGCACGTTTGCCGATACATTTGTTGTTGTGAAAAACATTAATATGTATCCAGCTGTAATTATAGGATACCCATCTATGGGAAATCAAAACATTATCTTAGCTCCTGCAAAGCACGGCGTGTATATCAAAGGGAAATTCTATAAGTCTTCTAATACTTTAAAGTCAGTTTTGGATAAAAAGGAGACGACAAATGTAACCGTAACGTACGTTGAAGAACCAATAACTTGTCTCACTAATAAAGAAATAATACACGCGACCCAGCAGAATTCTCGTTCACCCGTAATATCATCTTGCACGCAATATATC
This sequence comes from Palaemon carinicauda, assembly GCF_036898095.1. NCBI lineage: Eukaryota > Metazoa > Arthropoda > Malacostraca > Decapoda > Palaemonidae > Palaemon > Palaemon carinicauda. The sequence continues at coordinate 144,933,084 of NC_090730.1, forward strand.
GAACCAAACATACCTTCGAATTTAATAGTGCAAATAAAGAAAACACTACCGGGATCTGAAATATTAATCCTTTCCGATACTTTGAAAACCAACGGATTGTCTGTCACACAAGCTATTTATACAGTAGGCTCACATCAGCAATGTAATATCGAAGTCTGTAATCATTTAAATAACACTTTAGTAATTCACAAAAATCAACATATCTTGGATGTAGAAGTTTATAAACATCGTATTCTTACCGTTGCTGAAATCAATCACTCTCAATCAGTTGCGGATGAATCCCTTTTACGATCTATTAAAAATAAAATCAGTAAGGACATTCAAGACGAAGAAATTCAGCAGAAAATTTTTGAACTTTTAAATAAATATACAGATGTCTTTTCCACTACGGATGGATCCTTAGGGAAAACAGATGTGATCGAGCATCAAATAAGGTTAAAAGACAAACAGAAAATTATATATGTACCCTCGTACAGACTCCCTATGAAATTCCAGAATGAAATAAATGATGAAGTAGGTAAAATGTTAGAGGAAGGAGTCATTAGAAAATCAAATAGCCCTTATAATTTTCCTTTAATAGTTGTACCGAAAAAAGATCGAACATGGCGTATCTGCGTCGACTTTCGTCGTCTAAACGAGGAAACGATCCCTGATCGATTCCCAGTGCCATGTACTGACGATATTTTGTCTTTATTAGGTCAGAATAAATATTTTACCAGTTTGGACTTACTTAAAGGCTTTCACCAGATATCATTAGAAGAAGATAGTATCCCATACACAGCCTTCAGCACAGCCAGGGGACATTATGAATTTTTACGGATGCCTTTTGGTTTACGTTGTGCTCCTATAACATTTACAAGAATGATTAACATAGTGTTTGGAGACTTGTTAGGGGATATATTGCATGCCTATATGGATGATCTTGTAATCTTTTCCAACACCTTAGAGGAACATCTACGTAAGTTAGAACTAGTACTACAGAGATTAAGACAACATAACTTAAGGGTAAAGATTAGTAAGTGTGAATTTTTCAAAACAGAATTGATATATTTGGGTTTCATGGTGTCAAGCCAAGGTCTTAAAGTAGTCCATGATAAGGTGTCGGCTATACGTAATTTTCCCATACCTACTAATGTCAAGGGAATACAGCAATTTCTGGGTTGTAGTGGATATTACAGGCGTTTTATACGCAACTATTCAATAATAGCCGCTCCTTTAACTGATCTTACGAAGAAGGGCGTAGATTTCATATGGTCTGAGCAACATCAACAGGCGTTTAATACTTTGAAAGATGAACTGTGTAGTTCTCCTATCTTAAAATTTCCTGACTTCGGTAAGGAATTCTTCATTGCAACAGACGCCTCAGACTTAGGAGTGGGAGGGGTATTGCTTCAGCAATATGATAAACAGTTTTTCCCGATAGCTTTCTATTCTCGAAAATTGAGAACTTCCGAAAGTAAATATGCAGTAATAGACAAGGAAGGACTAGCTATTGTTAATTCGCTAGTGCATTTTAAGTTCATAATTTACGGTTATCCCGTTAAGGTTCTTACTGACCATAAACCACTAACAGAGTTCTTTAAAGGCTTCAATCACAGCCCTAAACGAACTCGGTGGCATTTAATCATTCAAGATTTTGGCGCAAGAATCGGGTATTTACCTGGGAAAGCAAATATCATTGCGGATGCATTATCACGCAACCCCGTGTCATCTTGTACGGAGTCTTTAGCTGAATTAATAGATATATCAACATCCATGCCTATTGTAAAAACAATATCTGAACAAGAAGATTTAGGCTGGAGTGCTGAATTGTTACAGACTGAGCAAAGAAAAGATCAGAAAATAGAAACAATTATAAATGCTTTGAAAGGCAATCATAAAGAAAAAGAATATATAAAGTATAAGCAGCAGAATTATGTAATCAAAGATAATATTCTGTGTAGAACTGTGACAAGGAAAACCCGCAATACACCACATGTAACTAACGACCAGGTAGTAGTACCAAACTCACTTGTTTCCACTGTCCTGAATTGGTTGCATTCAAATCCATTACATGGACACCCTGGGTTCTCATTAATGTCACAGAAAGCCAAATCATTGTTTTATTGGCATACAATGCTTACAGATATAAAAAGACACATAGCTAATTGTCGCACATGTCAGGAAAACAAAGGGCATACGAAAACACCTGTTAGCTTAGGAGCTTATCCTGTTCCCAATCAACCCTTTGAAAGAATACATTTAGATTTGTTAACAGGATTTTACGAGTCAGACAGAGGAAATAAGCACCTCTTAGTAATTATAGATGCTTTAACTCGATATACAGAACTAATAGCGCTTAAAACTAAAACTGCGATTGAATGCGCTAGGAAGTTTTACGAGTGTTACATTTGTAAACATGGAATTCCACACATGATAATCTCAGACTCGGGTGGTGAATTTAATAATCACTTTCTTATCTCATTGTGTGAATTCCTCAACATAAAGAAGGTCAATACCATGATATATCACCCAGAGTCTAATGGGCTAGTGGAAAGAGCAAATAGGAAGATATTAAATATATTAAGGGTAACACTAGGGGGATCAGACCCCAACTGGGATATTGCAATACCGGCGGCACTGAGTACTCTGAATCATTCATATCATATATCAATTAAAATGTCACCGCATGAAGCATTGTATGGTACCCCAGTTAGAACACCTTTCCATGTATTAACGCCTACAACTAATCTATCAAATCCTTTAAAAGAATGTATAAATGCAAGTATAAGTCGATATGATATCCTTCGAAAGAATTTAGAAGAATCACAAATCATAATGAAAAGGAATCATGATAAAATAGCGAAACCAACTAAAACATATACCGTGGGTGATAACATCTATATTCAAATCAATGTCAGAAAAAGGCTCAACTATAAACTAACACCTAAGTTTGAAGGCCCATTTAACATTTTGGAAATATTAACGGCCAATAGGTTTAGAATTCAAAACGTAGCCCAACCCACGGATGAGAGAATAGTACCATTGTCTCACATAAGAAATTAAAAAGAAGTGAGGAAAAATTTTTAATTTTTGTAACTAAAAAGTTTTCTTTTTAATACAGGAGTAATTACATATGTTTTTTCTCGTTACAGGTTTCCAAGATGAATTTTTTGTTGTTGGGAGTGATATTGTTCGCTCAGACATTTTTTTCGTATGGGATGAGTTCTAAGACTAAGAATATATATTTTAAATATGGCAATATAGTTGAAAGACAAGAAGACATTTTTATTACATCAACCAACGTAATTGTCGAAGTGCATATGCAAGCAATTTTTCTTCAAGAGAATGATGTCACTAGCTTAAGAACCGCCATTTCAAGGTTTTCTGCATCATTGGATGAGTTGCATAGGAGACATTTTCATTTGACTACTAAGAGTTTGCTTGGATCAACATTTAAAGTTGCAGAGATGCTATCTGATGACTTAAAAAATAAGACTGGAGAGACAGGATCTTTGGCTTATGACCTTTTGATGTGGACTGTAGGACACGAACAAAAAGAAAGACGGAATCCGTTCATTTATGCTGCATTAAGCATCTTTGGGTCTGTTGCAAGTTTAGGTTTAGGACTTTCCAATCGTCTTAAAATTAGTAATCAAAATAAGAAAATTGAGTTCTTGACTCATAAAGATGAATTGATTATGTCAGAACTAAGGGATCAGTTAGCTTCAATCAATAAAATTATGGATTTGTTAAATGAACATTCAGATAATATCGTTCAAATTATGGAAGTACAGGATTTGTTAGCAACATTAACGTATTATGATTCAAAGATAGATCACATACATAACAGAATTGCACATTTCATTGAGAAATCCAAGGATTATGTAGAAGCTATCACGTTAGCAACTAAAGGTGTATTGTCGCCCCATTTGTTGCCTATACGTTACTTAAAATTAGTTCTGGAGAACACTAGGGATAAACTAGGCTATGTTCCTTTGTTAGACGAACATAGGTTAGAATTTTATTACAGCCTAATTACAGTAAACGTAGATAATAACAAGGTTAGGATTACAATTCCCTTTGATTCTTCTGATGCCTGGCAATCTTACAGGATATCACCATTTCCGACTTTCATGACGAATCACTCAAATCCAGTAATATCCAGTTTGACAGGACACGTATTGATTTCCCCAGACAAGGAAACATATACGGTCATTAAAGACTTAAATCAATTAACTCACTGTTCAGACGCAATGGATAGAAAAATATGTACAGCTGACTCATTTGAATTCCGTAAAAACTTGATGGATTCATGCGAGTTAGGTATAGTGCTAGACGGTGCTCTCTCCCATACAAGTGAAAATTGTCTGGATAAGCTTTATCCCTTTGACAATAAAGAATTCAATTGCAGACTAAATAATGGCTCGTGGATACGATACGACAAGGACGGCTTCAATGTATCATGCCCTGACGGATCCACATCATTTAACCACATCTTCGTCGCAGCAGATGGCTGTATCGG
>NC_090730.1:144952233-144959733 GCF_036898095.1 Palaemon carinicauda
GGATCATTTGGGATGTGAGTTTCATTTGGTTAAAATTTTTCTATGTAGTATATATTTAGCCCTTTTTGGGGGAGACTTATTCATTGTGTATCTGTTTTCCCCTATTTGGTTTAATGACCCTCTGATGGAGGAATTCATTGTTGACAAATTCTAGTGGCCCGTGTCTCTGTGTATGATGTAGAATTCATAGTGTACCGGTTTACTGCTTCATTGAGTCTCCCGTTAGGATAGCTAGCTTATGGTTCACTTCTTGTCCTAGTTGTCTATAAAATTCTCCGTCTTGTTCTTGCGGTTAATGTGATGGTCTGTATGTTACTAGTATGGTCATGTTTTTTTTTTCGACGGTGTTATTTACACCTGCCACTTTATATTCGGTTTTCGAATTAATTTTATTGGGTTTAGTGTGATTTCTAACATAGAGCATTACCCCTCCACCTTTTTGGATAAGGCGATCATTCAAGAAAATGCTTGTAACCTAGGATTTCGTATTCTCCGATATTTTTTTTTTCCTAGAATCCAGGTCTCGGTAATACCTATGACATCTAGTTCTTCCACTAGCTATCATTGTCCTAAAATATTCTATTATTTCTAAATAACGGCATTGAATTATGCCACAACGAGAAGGAATTTTCTATCTATTTTTCTCCTTGTGGCTCTGCTAATTTCCCTGATTCACTAGTGTTTTACTTTTACTTCTATTTGTATTATCTAAATTGTCTGCCATATTCCCTCTGCTTATTGTTGTAGGATTTTTAAGGCCCGAGTTTGTCCCTTTGTCTACTGTGTTCCTTAAGTAATTGCACAGGTTGAGATTAAGTTGATTTTAGTATACTCTCTTGCATTCCTGTTATATGCATATTCTTACGTATCTTTAAAGTTCCGAAAAATATTTTGCATTTCAAAAATTATAATGAAATTCGAATTATGGAAATATTTTGCTTGTACATACTTAATCAGAGATGAATGGCAATGTATTTTTTTCACTTATGAGTGTGAAAATTCATGTAACGTTTACCACTTTCACATACAGATAAATTAACACATTTAAATAAACCGATTGTTGGGAATAATTTTTTCCTAATTAAGTTCTGTTCTTGATTTTTACCTTATTTTGTATCTCTTGGATACTAACCCCATTTTCTTCCAAAATCGTCTATGACGTCTTTCTTCTTATATCCAACTGTTGGAACTTATACACAATCTCTATAATTGGTTTTTCTAGTTCTTGCTTTTCATTTTACATTTTTTTTTATTTCTTGTACCTGCTGGCAGAACAGGCATACAGTATTATGGGTGAAGATTTGCAGCGCACCTTTCCTTGAAGCCAGACTGATAGGTACAACTGAGTATTACTAAGAAGCCACAACTGGTCATTTTAGTTGGCCAGGAGTCCAATAAGGCACAATTTTATTCTTACGTTCCCTGTCACCCTGAGATTGCCCCGTCCCATTCTCTCAAAACCTGTGAGCGAGTTCCTCGCGTTGTTTATAGAGGTTCCAAAGCCCTCTTCTCTTACGCATAAGGTTGCTGTCAGCTCCTTAATGTCTGTATGTACAGTATAGACTTGCCTATAAGTAGCCAATGTACTTTAATATCTATTTTTCTAACGAGAGAGAGAGAGAGAGAGAGGAGAGATGAGAGAGAGAGGAGAGAGAGAGGAGAGAGAGGAGGAGAGAGAGAGAGAGAGAGAGCATTTTACATGATGTCATTCAATACCCGAGAGCGAGAGTACAGTATAGAACAGAGAGCGAGAGTACAGTATATAGAAATAGGAAAATTTGCTGTCATTCAATGAGAGCACATTTCATGACATTCAATATGAGAGAGAGAGAGAGAGAGAGAGAGAGAGAGATGAAGAGAGAGAGAGAGGAGAGAGAGAGAGAGAGAGAGAAATGGGGGATATGATGCATTAACATTAAAACAAATTTTCAAAATATTAATTTCTTATAGGTGTGAGGTAACCAAGCACCTCTATTTGAGAGCTCAGAATTCTTTTTGTTCCGGAATCCTCGTTTCTCATCCGAGTTGACTTATGAGAGGCCATTGTTCGAGACGAAAGTTGAGTTTCCACATCCAGGCAAGCACCTGCGCTCCACAAATATCCACTTGTCACTTATGGGTCAAATTGATTGATGGGTCTGAACGTTAATACAATAAAGCGACATTAACTGGTTCCAGAATCACCAACCATATGATGAAATGTAATGTGGTCTAACGATTAGCATGCCCTATATACTTTCATCAGTGGCTAATATTTGTGCTCATTACCAATGATATTGCCTATTACTCAAAGCTAGGCTTAATAACTTGGGTAGATTTTTAGGCGTCAACATAAATTATGATATTTAAGCAAGACCAATGGAGTTTGGATACTTCCATCTGTAGTGCAATTTATCCTTTCTGATTCACTAAAGCCTTTTGTTTGCCATTTAATCCCTCTTAAACCCTATTATTCTTTCAGTCAGCTAACTTTCCTTTATTGAAATTTCGACTAACAATTAGTAACCTAACTATAAACGAATTCAAGACCTCAAGTTATAAGGTGCAGTACTTTATCCACCTACGACATTTGCATTCTGTAATGTTGATGTCGAATAACACCATCAGATTAGGTGTTTGAAATCATCATTATGATTACAATATATTATTATTATCTGCGATAGGTTATATTTTAGGTCTCTCTTTTCCCTTGCTTGTTTGTATGTGAGTAAGATAACTGAAAAGAAATGATTGAATTTTGATGTTGCTTTTAAGAAATATTTTCCGGATAAATTTTGTTATTGATATTCATATTCAGTTTTACGTGCGTAGCCTTCTCATTTTGATATAGGATAACAATTTAATCCGTATTGATTAATTTAGCAAGCTTGCCTTTAAAGATCAAAGAACAGGCTTAGAGTTTTAATACAATTGCAATTTAAAACGGTAGCCATTCTATTAACTCTATCATGAATGCCTATGGCGGTGCGATGCTCTCTACTATCAATTCTATTATTAAAGGGATGGAGATTTACCAGCCTGATTTATCGATATCAAATTTACAACTATAACCAATCATAGTTATAATATTAGTTAATAAAAAAATGCATGTTCTGGGTGTTTGAGAAAGCATCAGATTCGAGATTTCTCTTAAATCCTCAATGTCGTCCTGTTTGTAGTAAAATTATGATCTCTTTAAATTACCGAAGGAATACAAAAGCATTATTCAATCTTAAATCTTCAGCGTCAAAAAACCAGATTGAGTATGGTGTTATATCTTTCCCCCTTTCGCACGACGGCAGATAATAATAAAAAAGTTCACCCACCTCATAAACGAGAATAAGCTGCTTCGCCGGCGAGTTATGTCTGTTACTCATGGGAACTAATTGGTATTACTAGCCATCTGCTATCCTGGTTATATCATGGCCGCATCAGAATCCCTGTTTTTTGGTTCATTACATTTACAACTTCATGGATATGCTTGTTGAGGAATAGTGCTCGCAGGTATCTAATGGACTTTGAACCACGTATCCTTAAGAAACCACCATGGGCCTAATTATGAAGTCACGTAAATACAATCTTTAGAACATAGGACGGTTTTACAATTCAAATTATATACAAATACGTGAAATTTGTGTGTGTGTGTGTGTGAGAGAGAGAGAGAGAGAGAGAGAGAGAGAGAGAGAGGAGAGAGAGAGAGAGGAGAGAGAGAGAGAGAGAGAGAGAGAGGAGGGGGCTTAAATTGCCAAATAAACTATATTAGTGGCTTTGAGTTGGACTATTTTCTTGTGTGAAGTTATGTAGCTTGTATGAGACCGCCTAATTAGAATGTCATATGAAAAATGCATACACAGCAAATATATTTCCAGCCATGTATTGTACCTTAAGAAACGTCATCGTACATTTTTGTGTTATGTTACAACGAAGCATCGCGAAATTGAAATTAATAACTTGCTCAAGAAAATAATAGCGTTTCAACTCAAAAGACCATAAAGAGGAAGCAAATTTCGCTAAGAATTTCGTGATTAAAAGAAAATCCTTTATATATTATTTTCACAGAGAGAGAGAGAGAGAGAGAGAGAGAGAGAGAGAGGAGAGAGAGAGAGAGAGAGAGAGAGAGGAGAGAGAGAGAGAGAGAGAGAGATTTACCTTCATCTCCTCCACGGCGTTTGTTGTCGTTTGATGCTCCGTCAAGATGCTCATTTCGTCTTTGGTTTCGGATTCGACTGACCGACACGAGAATTACGAAAATGAAGACGAAGCCACAGATGACGCCTCCGAACACCGCCAGTAAAGGAGATGACTCGCTAGGACTTGGATCATCTGTCGGTGGAATGGAGATACAAAATAGAATTAACTCAATGAATCCAGAGAAGTTAGGCACCCGAAGTCCAACGATTTCTATGAAAAGTTAAAAAAATATTTATTTGCAGGAGTAAACATTTCAAAATATATAAACCAATGTTTGGAAAACAATGGTATGATTAATCATTTTAAGATATGCATTTCTCTGAGAATGCGAACACTGTCTGGTTCTGCAATTTATTGGTTCTGAGATTAGACTTTAAATTCTGTAACTAATAAGTTTTCGCTTTTATGACTTCCAATTGTTCAATTTAGTTACCAGATTGCCTCTGTTTTATATGTAAATATATTAGACAGCAAGATGGAAGAGCGGGAAGATAGAAGGGAGGTAAAGTAAAAGATGTTAAGCTGCTGCAGGGGTCTAAAGGAACTTTCAAAAACCATCAAGTAATGCCTACAGTGCACCCGTGAGGTACACCGACGGCACTAAACCCTACGGGAGTACAACTTTATTTCCTGCTTTTACTTGAACAAATGTTAACGTTAACATTTCTCTCTTGCCATCAGAGTTAAAAAAAATCTCAGATTATACTTATCTTTAGTGCTATATTTTTGTTCTCATTAATTTATCACTGATGTCAATACCCTGATGAACTTCATTTTTTTCTGAAATTCTTGCTAATATTTACATAGAGATTTTAATGTTTTTTTCTTTAACTTTTTCTCTTTCGCTGTTATCTTGCCTAGCGAATGCATTAAAGGAACTCGTGACTTAGTGAGCTGAGTTCAGCTTAAGCAAGGGGCTTTCATAGTTTATTTACCGAATATTCATGAATTAATAAATTGGTCCCTAGCTTTCTCGAATTCAGCCATTCATTTCGTTTTCATTGATTGGAAATCTTTTGGGGAGGTTAGATTAATTGGAATTGCTTTTTGTATCCCCACCGACCACTTTAATAATAGTTGTGCATCGTCATTTTCCCTTTTAAGTGGGGCAATTCCTTTTTATTTCGCTTTCCATCTATCTTTCGTTTTTTTTTTCCTATTCACAATATTCCCTTTAGTTTCTCTTTACATTTGTTTTTATCCTTTGTCTCTTGCTGCTCTTTTTTTTCTAATCGAGATAGGAAAGGTTAGGGATGGGAAAAGCTAGTTGTGTTTGTGGAAGAGGCCAAAAAGCTTTTAGAAAATGAATTACAGTAGGAGGTAGAAAGATGGAGGGAGGGGGGCGGGACTCAATGTCCTTTGCTTGTCCAATGGCTTTAGCAATTCAATCATATGCTCGTCATTCTTTTTGCTTTCAAAGTTATTACTGTGTTAGTTTCAGGAATTACAATTGTACTTGTGATTTTTTTTTAGATTTTTTTTTAGTGTATCAGCCAACCACGAATTGCGTCTGTGTGTGTATGTGTATGTATATATATGTATGTATATATAAAGATATATATATATATATATTATATGTATATATATATATGTATATATATATATATATATATATATATATATATATATATATATATATATATATATATATATATATACATACATACATATCTGTCACGCTCAGGTGGAGAAGTGGTAGTCATGCCCTGGTCCCTGGTGAGAGGGGGAGGGGGTTACCCCGAGAGGTAAACTCTGAAACCACAAACTTTCACAAATTGCCGAACCAGTGGGTTGTATTTAGGAAAGGGGTAGGGGGTGGGAATGGTTAAATCTGAGTGCATGTCTAATTGAATATTTAGACGTCATTCTTGACGGCTCAAGTACTCTGTCTAGTACAGTGGTAACGTGTTTGCCTAGCATTCGCATGGCGGCAGATCGATCCCAGCCCGGGACCTTGAGTTTAAGCTGTTTACTGGGAGACCACTGCTGACGTTCTGGTGAGCGTCTATTCTGATGAAACTGGAACTGAAACCAGACCCTTTACCTTTTATACATACTTTCATTGAACCTCTACACAGTATATACGAAGCTTTTATTACTCAAAACTTTACATGATAGTTGAAAATCATCCGACTTTAATATTAACGCTTCGATTAACATAAGAGACGATTAGTACATACAGTGTGTAGAATCCATACATGCTTGTCTCAATATGTTGAACGCTTACGGAAAATTTATGTAATCTTGTCTTAAACCTCTCTTAAAAAAACATCCACAATTCTTCATACAAATACTAGTAGCAAGGACTATTAATCAATGAACTTGGCGAACTGATAAATACAATAAGACATGCAAAATACTGGTGTTTTTACCGGACAAACTATATACAAGACAGTATGTAAAACTCGTGTTATTTTCGGATGCCAGTCTTTCTTACAGTACTTTTAATGGACGAACTCTATTCATTACATCAAACGGTGACTACCCGTACGCCATAAACTCTTGTAAAACTTTCCTAATATATTTTTAATCTGAGCAATTTCTCCCTTTCCTCGGACAATATTACAGCCCCTTTCCTTCGGTTCAACGAACTTCCATCAAGAGCCAAGGTTTCTTATACAGGGCCCTTTCCAAGTGACGGAAACTATAGCGCGGCACAGCAGTTACTAATCTCCACTTTCGATATCAATTGCAGTATATGAAAGAGGAATTATTCCGGCCATTACCCTATTGATTCATAAGGGATCTCCTCTCCAATCACGCATATCATCCTCTTACGGATAGCCCAACACCTGAGTTACAATAAGGGCATTTATCGTATTTCCAACTAAGGCAAACAAATGACATCAATTTCATTTATAATTTTATGATTCAGTCAACTTCGCCTCTTCAGTAAGCGAATACGCGAATGAAATATGGAGATGGATATCTAAATTTACACTTGAAAGTTAATAGACATTAAAATATATACTTCAGTGTTCCCAGCAATTTTCATTCAAGTAGCGAATATTAAGGAATTATTCAATTTAAATATGTGAAGATGTGAAGATATATATATATATATATATATATATATATATATATATATATATATATATATATATATATATATATATATATATATATTGAGTAGGGATACCTTAATGTGTTGGAAGGATTTGTCTATCGCCATGATCCGCAAAGTTATACTTGTCAGGGTCACTCATAATAGGTTGGTTTAATGTGAGCGATCACCAATCGGCACTGGCCAACGTGGTAATGAAAATGGCCGAACCCTAGACATGAGCAGGACATGTCCGAGACCTTTGCCCAGCAGTGGACTAAAACAGT
>NC_090730.1:144967233-144969733 GCF_036898095.1 Palaemon carinicauda
TAAGGAGAACGTGGACTGGTAAGAATAAATAGAATTTTACATATGAACGTGGACCAAAATAAATATAATTTCAAAGATGAACGTGGACAAGAATCAATAGAACTTGAAAAACGAGCGGGGACAAAAAATAATAGATTTGTGATCGGGAGAAAGAAAAATCTTTAACAAATGTGCGAAGAAAAAATATTGTAAAAATGAAATTTATCTAAATTTTTTTCTATTATTTACAGGTGAAATAATGTTAAGAGTATGAGATGTAATCAAGGAAGGTCACTGCTCCTCGTACAATTCTAATGCATAATTATGATGACGTCTTTGTCCCTGTGGCTATACAGTATTAAAAACAATATATAAAATGCATCAACTATAAACTTTTGTCTTTTAGTTGACTATTGCATTAAATCTTCCAATGTCCGCATGATCATTTGTTTCTGTGCAATTAATAACAAGCCATATTTGTGGATAAATTGTTCAATTTTCCTGGTAATTAAAGACTTGATGATATTAATAAGCCAAAACCGTATTCAATTCAATTTCCACTACCGAGTTAGTATGTCAGATTGCCCTGGAATAAAATAGATTCCAAATAATATCAACGTGAATCGCATTACACATTCTACCTCTACATATCGCGTTAATAATCAGTATTGTTAAGACAGGGTTCTATAAATTTCCTCAAGAAACCGAAACTTATCTGCACCCCCCCCCCTCACCATTATTTAATAACTTGCAAAATTTCACTCCTTAACCTTAATTAGATTTCGAGTTTTAGGTGATTAACTGAACTTGCCCTCAGTTTTATATCTGTAGGTGGCAGTGGGAAATATTATGCCATCTCTCATTATGCAGCAAACTGGTCTTTGTAAATAAATGTTGTCTGGAGAGAGAGAGAGAGAGAGAGAGAGAGAGAGAGAGAGAGAGAGAGAGAGAGAGAGAGAGAGAGAGAGAGAGAGAGCATTTTGTATGTTGTTATTCAATACCATAGAGGGTATATTGGATTATGAACATTTCATTAGTTATTTATTGCGAGAGAAAGGGCGCGCATTTCATATGACTAATACTAGAGGATATATACATTTGATTTTACTGTGATTCAATGAGAGAGAGAGAGAGAGAGAGAGAGAGAGAGAGAGAGAGAGAGAGAGAGAGAGAGAGAGAGGCACTGATGGTTACTACTATTTCATACATTGGATATTTATTAGATATTATTCAAAAACTCTTTTCCTGTTAATTAAACTTTGGTTTTATTTTTAATAAGCTTTTTTACCCCGCGTATTTTACTTTTCTCTGCTTTTATTTGTCATTTTACTTAATTTTAATGTTTGTGTTCTGTTACACAAATGAATCATATTTCTCAGCATGTACCTGACAATAAAAGAGTTGGGATTTGTTTCATATTTTTTCCTTTTAACCTTTGGGTTCTTAAGCTGTTTGATTAATTTTCCTTTCACTTTGTTTACTTCCTTTTCCCTTTTCAATTATTAAAAAAAACTTCCCACAAAGGCTTCTTTTAGGGATTGTTTATGATTCGGTTATGATATTTGTTTTTTCCTTTAATCTTCTTTTCTAATGTTTTTCTCCCTGTCTGTTTTTACCTCACTGCGCGCCATTAACGTAAATGAAAAAAAATGAATGCTTTAGTTGCCCAATTTCAAAGAAAACTCGAGAGATGTCAGTTTTTTTTTTTTTTTTTTTTTTTTTTTTTTTCAACGAAGTCACAAACAACCACTTACATTATTAAGATGTATGCTAACTATATCTTGCGAGGCAAGCATATGGAACATTGTTATTTTCATAATATCGTAATAATATAAATTTATCATATTATATACCATATAAAATGGATGACTAAGAGGCTTTTAAATATTAGTGATAACTTATTCCTCTCCTTTCCTAAAGCATAGCTTACGAGGCAATGCATATTGGCGAGTAGTTATTAGTTATTAATTACCAGATTATCTAAGATTCTTGCTGGTTGCCAGAGTGCTTTATATATTCATCATCAGCTGGAGATACAGCGGTGAATCAATTACGAATAACTTTTTAGAGATTGAAAATCACCCTAATGACAATTAGTGAAGGCATCAAGAATCAAATTACTTTTCAGTAGCCTAAGTATGTAACACTTTGAATGTAAAATTTTAAAAACATATCACGAAAACTACCGGGAGGTAGGCACAAAGAATCTACGGTTAATATAATTTTAGTCGCGAAATAATGCGAAGAAAACTGGCCAAATTATCGCCAAGAAATTGTCCGAGCCTTATTGCGTAGAGCTTTAGCTAAGATGTTAGTAGAAGCAAGAATTGAAGCTGGTGAATGGATCTAGCTTGCCGGGTGCACATTAGAGGGTAGAGTACTTCCCTTTTCAAATATATTATGATTGTATAGTATATTATTTGAAGGAGTCCTAGTCACTTCTATATTTTCTATATCATCTCTTTATCCTTTACGCTTTCCTTCCATATGGCGTAATCAATTGCACCCAACTGAAAATCAG
>NC_090730.1:144974326-144989326 GCF_036898095.1 Palaemon carinicauda
TGTATATATATATATATATATATATATATACACTGTATATATATATATATATATATATATATATATATATATATATATATATATATATGTGTGTGTGTGTGTGTGTGTGTGTGTTATTACTTGCTAAGCTACAACCCTAGTTGGAGAAGCAGGATGCTATAAGCCCAAGGGCTCAAACAGGGAAAATAGCCCAGTGAGGAATGTAAAAAAGGAAAAAATATTTTAAGAAGAGCAACTACATTAAAATAACTATCTCCTACATTAACTATAAAAAATTAACAAAACAAGAGGAAGATAAATGAGATAGAATACATGGATATCAAATGATTACGTGGAATACTATAAAAAGGAGACAAAGACAAATTGTTTCTTTAGAGGTTTCGAGGAGGTAATAAAGAATTTCAAGGTAGAACAAGCTAAGCATTCCAGTATCGATGTTGAGGTCAAAAGAAAAGAGTAATTAGACAGGAAAGCAGATGAAGCTTTTAAGCTATAAATATAGGGAGATGCTAATGATGTAAGAATCGCACATAGAATTATTAATGAAATCTCTATGGGGGCAAAGAAGAAGCATATACCCATCAAAAATAGAGATGGATCTCTTATAACTACAGAGGATGAAGATGGGCAGCGTTGGATGGAACACTTTAGTGAGGCCATGAATAGGAGATAGGAAGAGAATAATTTGATTGATATACCTGAACCTAATGAAAGCCTTGATGTGCTCATGAATGAATTCATTGTGTTTGAGGTCGAATCTATCATTAAAAAACTCAGATGGAAAGCTCCTGGTTACGATGGAATAACCGCCGATATTATACTGGCTGAAAATGAAGTGACCCTCAGAATACTTACAAGATTTTTCTTTAGAATGGTGCACAAATAGGCAAAACCTGATGAATGGGAGTTAGAAGTGTTGGTGCAAATGGTAAAAAATGGAGACCTGATTGATTGCAATAATTATAGAGGCATCACATTTACGTCAGTTGTCATGTAAATATATAGCATGTTTATTCTAAGAGACTAAAGAGAAAAGCTGAGAGATGAACAAGCATTAGTTTTACTGACTAAATTTTCACTTTGAGACATGTACAGCAATGCGTAGAATATAGAAATCCACTTTTGACAGCATTTATGGACTACGAAAAAGCCTTTGAGTGTGTGCACCGGCCATTTTGGTGGAAAGTCTTGCGTTATTATGGAATTCCTCTTATGTAAAATTGATTAAGTTTGTTCATGAGCATAGCATGTGCAAAGTTATTGTAAGTGGAGTCCTATCAAATGAATTGCCAGCGAACAGTGGAGTACTCAAAGGGAATGGGTTGTCACCTATGTTGTTTATCCACCTCATGGATTCTATAATGCGTTGAATCAGTAGAACTTCAAAAGTTCAAAGTTGGAGCAAATGCTTTTTTGTTGACCAGGCGGACATGAGTCTTTTTATAGTTTATTTATGACATATTTGTTTTTGATCCTGTTAATAGTTTATATATGACATGTCTGTTTTGACGTTACTGTTTTTAGAATGATTTATTGTTAATTTGTTCTCTTCGTTTATTTATTTCCTTATTTCCTTTCCTCACTGGGCTATTTTTCCCTGTTGGAGCCCCTGGGCTTATAGCATCTTGCTTTTCCAACTAGGGTTGTAGCTTGGATAGTAATAATAATAATAATAATAACAGTCAGAGATGGTGGAGAAGGATTGGACTGTATTGGTGATTAAAAATTAGCAGACCTAGAGTGTGCTGTTGATGCTGTATTTATTAGCGTAATACCACAGTTGCAATGCTTGCTTACCAGAATGCATGAAATATCACACAAGGTTGGACTCGCGATACATAGAAAAAAAAAAAAAAAGACACGATGAGCACGGAATATGCTATGGACGAGGAAATATCATTGGAAGGAGAAATGATTAATAAGGTAGAATCATTTAATCATTTAGGAACTATGATCTCCAATAAGAGGTCATTAGAATTGGATTTTAGTGAATGAATGAAAAAAGCTAATCAGACAATGGCTAGGGTAGCTAAAATTTGGATATGAAATCGCCTGAAGTTACATATAAAAATCAGGCTATATATCAGTTTAGTGAGATGTGTTTTATTATATGGACAAGAGTCATGGTATGACAATGACACAATCTCCAACAGATTTAGTAGATTTCAGAACAAAGCCCTCAGAAGAATATTAGAAGTTGAATGGCAGGACAGAATTAGAAATAAAACTATAAAAGAGATTACTCGAGTGCCATATGTGGATGAGATCATGATGAGGGATAGACGGATGGTTAGGGCATGCTCGTCGAACTCCCCAATAGAGATTAGTTCACCAAACGTTCAGCTGGGCTTCACAAGACACTAGAAGAGTTGGAAGACCAGGCCTATATGGCTGAAGACTATGAAGCGCTAAGTAGATGATGAATGGAAAAATATGAATTAAAAGCTCAAGATAGAGACGACTGGCGAAATCTAACAGAGGGCCTTTGCGTCAATGGTCGTAGGAGGCGATGATGATGATTTTATATATATATATATATATATATATATATATATATATATATATATATATATATATATATATATAATGTATATATATACACATATATACAGTATATATATATATATATATATATATATATATATATATATTATATATATATATATATATATATATATATATATATATATATACACATACATATATATATATACACACAGAGATTAAAAAATTTTAGGGGTATAAAAACCGTATATTCAATAGAACTTCCAGGTGGTTTGATAAGGTAGGCTTTTATTGAAACAGCTTCAAAAGTACTGATAGGAATTAAAGAAATTAAATGAAAGTTAGCAAAGGAAACGGTTGAAAGCAAAGTATTTCATAATGGAAAATGGAAAGGGGTTAATTCATATTTGTAATAATAAAATGTAAGGTAATACAATATAATATACTGATTAATGAATCAATCAAAATTGTCATTCGAAGACTTGCAGAACAGCGTGGGTGACGATACTTTACCAGGTTCCCTTGATGAGAATGGTAGCGTTTTATGAAAATAATGTAGGAATATAGAAAAGCTGTTAGTCTTTTTATTTAAGTGACGTGTAGAGTTGGTCATGGAAGAGAACAGAAAATAAGGTTTAATAACATAAAACACTTTTGCATAGTTTGCATATTGTAATAAGGACTGATATGTGAGAAAAGTAGGTTAAGAAAGATATATTATAGTCTATAGTTTAGCACAATTAATATATGGATAGGAGTAATATGATAAGTTTTAATAGTGTGCAAAAATCAAAAACTATATGTATGTGATTAGATTGCATAGCTTTAAGTATTCAGGGTGGAAAGGTCCCGGTTGTGGGTGGAAGAATTTCACCAAAAGTAACTTCTCATACGCAAAAATACGTTTTTGTAAGAAATCCCTAACGACTTGTGAAAGGTTAGGTAACGGGATGCATATGAGTTAGTTAAATTATATTAAGTGACTGATGGTGTGACGGTAATATGCACATATTTACCTATGGTTAAGGAGCTAAAATGATGAACATGGTTAATTACAGTTCTTTTTGTGCAGTTATTGTTAGAGAAGTAATTGTTTACTGGCGAATATACACACAGGCATATATATATATATATATATATATATATATATATATATATATATATATATATATATATATATACATGCATACATGTATATACATATTTATATATATGTATATAAATACATATATATACATATATATATTTATATATATACATACATATACATAATACATATATACATACATACATATGTACATATAATATACATAAATATATATATATATATAAATATATACATACATACATACACATATATATATATTATATATATATATATATATAAATATATACATACATACATATATATACATATATATACATACATACATACAAATATATATATACATATGCATATATATATATATATACATATATATACATATATATTTATGGTATCCCTGTGTCGTAGGAGGCGACTAAAAGGGACGGGACTAGGGGACTGATAATTCCCTCTCCTATATAGTTACTTCCAGTGATACATCCAAGAGCAGCTACGGCGGAGAGTGACTGCTCCCCGCACTCTAGTTTTCGGGTGTTTGAATGTTCGTGGATGTAGTAAGATAGAGAGTTGAAGATGTTAGATTGGAAGTATGTTTTGGAATAGAAGGATGGATGTACTGGTCATGTGCGAGAGAGATAAATGGGAAGGGTGAGTGATGTTTGATGAAGTGACAGGTAGATTGTCTGGGACTGAGAGGAGAATAACAAGAGAGGGTGTGGTTTTATTGCTGAGTGAATGAGTGACAGATAAAGTATTGGAATGGAATGAGGTATCATATAGGTTAATATAGGTAAGGGGTAGGTTCGGTAGGGAATGTTGGGCTTTTCTTAGTGTGTATAACCCAGGTTGTGAGAAAAGTGAAGTAGAGCGGAATGAATTAAGTATAGTCAATTTCTTTTAGCGATGCAGATTTGCACCGACTCGCAGCGGTGCCCTTTTAGCTCGGAAAAGTTTCCTGATCGCTGATTGGTTGTACGAGATAATTCTAACCAATGAGCGATCAGGAAACTTTTCCGAGCTAAAAGGGCACCGCTGTGAGTCGGTGCAAATCTGCCTCGATAAAAGAAATTGACTATAGGTGTGTAGAAGGACTGGGTAAGAAGAAATTATGTAGCTGTGATAGGCGACTTAAATGCCAAAGTGGGTGCTGGAGAGGTAGAAGATGTCATTGGGAAGTATGGTGTACCAGATGAAAATGAGTGGTGAGAGACTGGTAGATATGTGTGTTGAACAAGAGCAGGTGATTAGTAGTAATATTTTCAATGAGAGAATAATTATACATGGGTAAGAGTGGCAAATGGAAGTGTCGTAAAAAGGTCATTAATGGATTGTGTGTTGATAACACGGATGTTTGGAAAATTGAAAGGTGAGCACTTGATTAGGGGTATGGCTAACGGTATGTCTGATAATTTTTTTGATTGAAAGAAAATTAGTTACGGGGAAATAGAGTTAAGTTATGTAGTGAAGGTTGAAAAGTTGATAAAAACAAAGGTAAAAAGTGAATATAAAAAAAATTGGGAGTGAATATGAACGAGTGAAAGGAAGAGAAACTGGTGATCTAGAGGAGGAGGAGTAAAAGATTTGAGGATTGTTGGAGACAGCATGAGGAAGGGTAGTGAATGGGGGGAAGGAAGGAGTCAAGATGAAAGTGGAAGAAAAAAAAAAGAGGGCATTTGAAGAATGGCTGCAGAGTAATAGTGTAGAGAAGTATGAAAGATATGAGAGAGAAAAATGTGGAAGTAAAACATAAGGTAGCTAAAGCAAAGAGGGTGGCTGACTGGAGGTGGGGTCAGGGATTGGATCGTCCATAAGAAGAGAATAAGTTTTGTAAAAAGTTAATAGATTAAGAAGGGGTGGATCGAGGAGTGAAGAGAGAGTGAAAGATGAAAATGGAAGGTTGTTGAAAGGAGAGGAGGCAAGGAAAAGGTGGGCTAAATATTTTTGAAGATTTCTGACTGTTGAGGATAATAGGGAAGTAGGTATAATTGCTGTTGCAAATGTTGAGGTGCCAGTGATGGGAGATGAGAATGAGATAGAGATTATTATTATTATTTCTTGCTAAGCCACAACCCTAGTTGGAAAAGCAGGATGCTACAAGCCCAGGGGCCCCAACAGGGAAAATAGCCCAGTGAGGAAAGGAAATAAAGGAAAGATAAAATATTTTAAGAACAGTAACAACACCAAAATAAATATTTCCTTTATAAACTATAAAAACTTTAACAAAAGAGGAAAAGAAACTAGATAGAACAGTGTACCCTCAAGCAAGAGAACTCCAACCCAAGACAGTGGAACACCATGGTACAGAGGTTATGGCACTACCCAAGACTAGAGAACAATGGTTTGATTTTGGAGTGTCCTTCTCCTAGAAGAGCTGCTTACCATAGCTAAAGAGTCTCTTCTACCCTTACCAAGAGGAGAGTAGCCATTGAACCATTACAGTGCAGTAATTAACCCCTTCGGTGAAAGAAGAATTTTTTGGTAATCTCAGTATTGTCAGATGTATGAGGACAGAGGAGAATCTGTAAAGAATAGGCCAGACTATTCGGTATATGAGTAGGCAAAGAGAAAATGAACTGTAACCAGAGAGGCGGATCCATAACTCTCTCGCGGTAGTATCTCAACGGGGGGCTGGTGTCTTGGCCAACCTACTACCTAGATTACAAGAGAAGAAGTAAAGAGAGCATTAGATGAAACACGAGAAGGAAAAACACCTAGTATGGATGGTGTGAGGGCCGAGATGTTAAAGGAAGCGGGTGTGACTACTTGAATGGTTGGTGAGATTATTTAATATATGTTTCATGTTGTCAATGATACCCTTGGACTGGGTGTGTGCAAGTATTGTTCCTCTATACAAAGATAAAGATGTGCATGAGTGTTGTAATTCAAGCAGTATTAGTTTGTTGAGTGGTTGGAAAAGTGTATGGTAGAGTGGTAATTAATAGGATTAAGGATAAAACAGAGGATGCAATATTAGAAGTGCAGGGTGGTTTAGAAGCCATAGGGGATGTATGGAACCGATTTTATAGTTAGGCAGACATGCGAGAAATATTTAGCAAATGATAAGGAGGTGTATGCTGCATTTATGAATCCGGAAAAAGCGTATGATACATTTGATAGGGACGTGACGTGATGTGATGTGACGTGGTTATATGGAATTGGTGGAAGGTTATTGTGAACACAGACGTTTATACATAAGCAGCAAAGTGTGTGTTAGGATAGGAAGTGAAGTGAGAGAGTGGTTTTCAGTGAGAGTGGGACTGAGACAGGGATGTGTAATGTCACCATGGTTCTTCAGTTTGTTTGTTGATGGAGTTATGAGAGAGGTGAATGCCTGAGTTCTTGGTCGAGGGTTGAAACTGATAGATGAGAGTGATAATGAGTGGGAGGCGAATCAGTTGGTGTTTGCGGATACAGTACTGATTTCAGACGTGGAGGAGAAGCTGGGTTGATTAGTGACAAGAGTTTGGGAGGGTGTGTGAGAGAAGGAAGTTGAGAGTTAATATGGATAATATTAAGGTTATGAAATGTACGAAAAGGGAGGGTGGTGCTAGGTTGAATGTCATGTTGAATGGAGAGTTACATGAGGAAGTAGATCTGTTTAAGTACTTGGGGTCTGTTGCTGCTGCAAATGGTGGAGTGGAAGCAGATGTATGTCAAAGAGTGAATGAAGGATGTAATGTGTTAAGAGCAGTGAAGCGAGTGGTAAAGAATGAATGTAAAGAGAGTTCTATATGAGAAAGTGATTGCACCAACTGTGATGCATGGATTGGATATGTGGGGAATGAAGGTGACGGAGAGACAGAAAGTGAATGTGCTCAAGATGAAGGGTTTGAGGTGTATGGCTGGTGTATCTTGGTTACATTAGGTTGGGAACGAAGTAGTGGGGGGGGGGGGAATAGGTGGAAGAAATGAATTAGCAGCTATGAATGTGTGGAAGTGGTTTGGCCATGTAGAGAGAATGGAAAATGGCCTTCTTCTGAAATGTGATGAATGCAAGAGTTGATGGAAGAAGTACAAGAGGAAGGCCAAGGTTTGGGAGGATGGATGGAGTGGAAAGATCTCTAAGTGACCGATTGTGATGCAGTTCCGATAGGCCCTGCTTCTTCCTCCGACCGCTGAAGTAGCAGCAGTAGAGTATTCTGCATATGAAGCTTCATTTATGGCGGATAACGAGAGGGGGTGTGCTGTGGCACCCTAGCGGTATCAGCCAAACTCGGTGAATCCCTCGTCAGGCTGGGAGGAGGTAAGAGAAGAGAAGTTCCCCTTTTGCTCTTTATTTTTTATGTCGGCTACCCACCAAAATTGAGGGAAGTGCCTTGGTAGATAGATAGAAAGAGAGATATAGTTTGTATGTAGATTGTATAATTTGAGGGTTTACCTACAATTTATCTGTAAATATTAAACTATTCTTTATTTAGTCTGTTTTTTTCTTTATTTCAAGATTTTGTGGCGGAATATTTTTTATTCTATCTTTAATAACAATAAATCTGAATTCTAAGGAAAAAAAAGCAATATCTTACGTCGCTCAATGATGAGCTGGATGTACATTCTCGAACATTTCGTACTCTATCTCAATTCCATGAATAGTAAATTAAGCTTTCAAAGCACCGTCGGTCTCTTGTTTTGAAGACAATAGTTTCGAAGTGTTGTTTTGCTTACCACTTTTAATTTTTCATTAGAATTTCAGCAACGTAACTTTTGGAATAAAGCAAGAATATTCACGAACGCCTGATCTAAACCACGCATAATATTCATAATCCCCTCTACCATGGGGTATGCAATCAACGCTATAAAAGTCTTCTTGTTTATTTCGGTATTTCCGGTTATATTCACGGCATTTCCTAAAATAGAATATTGATTCTAATTTAATATCAGTCTTGTTGAAAAAAAGTATGGAATTAAGAACTTAAAAATGTTGAAGTCATTTGGGATTTTACAGTTATTCAATGTTTGAAATTCCATTACTCAAAGCTTACATAAATATTCCTATCATTTTAACGGTGTAATTAAAACTAGGAAGTTCTAGGAGACGTATTTCATCGAAAAAGAGGTAATGCGCAATGGATGAGGATAATTCCATCAAAACAGGGTTGATTATTATTGACTGCAAGCGAATGGAATGCAAGAGAGAAAGAGAGAGAGCATATTTTTAATGTTAACTTTTGGATATTAAAGAAATCACAATATTAATTTTCTTAGAGAAGGATATTAAAGAAAGCATATACCACATACTTTTATGTCCAATTAGTGACCTTTCTACCAATTATGTTAAAAGGGAGGGAATGGGAAGGAAAAGACGTAAGAAATAAATATGCATCCATTACACCATGGGTTTTCTTGTTGATAAACTCAAGAATAAAATTTTTTCATATTGAATATTTCCGAAATTTATTTTGTATCTTTTATTTCAGGAAAGGCGTTTTGAACACCGAGAATCGTATCAAATGAAATAGCGTGCATGCCAAGAATTGCATAAACAAGAAACATTACGTAAAACAAAGGTAATAAGAGTTGGAACTGAGGGGTGATTTGACTGGAAATTATTCTACAACAATGTTGGCCAATATCACTACATTCCTCAATTGGTCCATTGTTTCCTGTTTTATATTTAACAAAAACTCTGGGATTTTATAATTTTTAATTGTCACTAAATCTTATCGTCAAGTATAAAAAATACAACTTAATACACTTTATTTAATTTGTTTAAAGTATCATTGCACAATTGATATTAATCTCATCTGTATGTGATTTTGTTTATTATTTTTCACTTCCAGATTGGTTAATTTTCTATATAGTATTTAATTAAATTTGATAATGAAACATAAAGCTTCAAGAGTCAAGGGAACCAAATCTTTGTACCACGATGAACATTGTCGTACGCTTAATTATGGGGGATCTTTACTTGTGATTATCTTCCTTCATATTAAATAGTCAATTGTTGAACGCCTAGAATTCATTTCCGAGTTAGAGTTCAAATGTATTTTATGTAAGCTTTTTTTTTATGTAAATAGTATGAATTTTACCTACTTTAGACCTTACCTTGTGACCTGATAAAAAATAATTATTATGGCTAGGACTCTAGTGATCTATGGTGGGATTGTTACTTTTCTGATCTAAATATTAAAAACTGAGATACTCCTTTTGATAATTTAGTAGCCGAGTTACCTTCTATAACAAAATGATAGAAAAATTCATTAAATCAAGAGCATTACGAGAGTACAATCACCCAGCCTAGCTTACACTTGTGCTATGCTAATTAAGGTTGTGTTATCCGCCATAAGTGTGGAGTCGATGGTATAGTTCTAGAGATTTCCTTGCTATAATCCAATTTGACATGTGTCAATATGATGGACACATTCAGATTATAGGTGTGTGAAGGTAGTGAGACCTAAAGCTTAGAGATGAAGAGTAAAACCTGGACTTTCCTTTACCAAGTTAATTCCTGAAATGTAACTAAGATGATTGACATAAAGACCATAATACTAAATTTTCAAATATTTATGTCAGAGGAAACCTTAGCCAAAGATGTAAGTGTCGATGTAAATTCACGTGAAACAGCAATATTCCCTGATCGTTGGAGTCTGCTAGACCAACGTCTGCTTGTCCAGTGTCTGCATTCTCATTATTATTATTATGATTATTATTATTATTATTATTATTATTATTATTATTATTATTATTATTATTATTAATTGATAAGCTATAACTCTAGTTGGAATAGCAGAATGCTATATGCCCAGGGGCTCCAACAAGGAAAATAGCCCTGTGAGGGAAGGAAACAAAGAAAAATGAAATAGAATAGTGTGCCGGAGTGTACTCTCAAGCAAGAGAAGTCGAACCCAAGACAGTGGAAGACCATAGTATACAGAGGCTATGGCACTACCCTAGACTAGAGAACAATGGTTTGATTTTGGAGTTTCTTCTCCTAGAAGAGCTGCTTACCATAGATAAAGAGTCCCATCTACCCTTACCAAGAGGAAAGTGGCCACTGAACAATTACAGTGCAGTAGTTAACCTCTTGGGTGAAGAAGAATTGTTTGGTAATCAAAGTTCTGTCAGGTGTTTGAGGACAGAGGAGAATATGTAAAGAATAGGCCAGAGTATTCAGTGTGTGTGTGTGTGTACGCAAAGGGAAAATGAACGGATCCAATGTAGTACTGTCTGGCCAGTCAAAGGATCCCATAATTTGCGAGTGGTACTATCTCAACGGGTGGCTGGTGCCCTAGCCAATCTACTATGTTTATAGGATTAAAGGTTATTCATTAGCAGCAGAGGCAAGGAGCAGGTTATTGCATTTCTTACAATCTCCTAGAGACATGATTAGCCAAGAAACTAAACCCCCCCCCCCCCCAGATAGGACCTGGAGAACCTGATAATCGCTACTGATGATTCATCTGATAGGCCTTTAGGTCCCCAAAACTTCCTTCCTTCGGAAAATGAGGGAAATAATGGTGATCGAGTTAGTAGGTGCAAGCTTTCTAACTCGAGTATTTATTGGTTCTTGATCTCCCAAGGCTTAGTTTGGATGATTGCCTCACATAATCACCAATAAATATGTACTTTTATTAAAAAACAAATACAATTTTACAGGTTCCATCTTAGTCAATGGAAACCCATAGGAAAGCTGTAGAAAATATCTTTCATACATGCAAAGCACCAAATTCTAAGGGCATTAAAGGGTCCGGTTTAGGTGTAATCCTAAATTAAACATTCCAAATTGCCTGTAATGTATGCAGAAAATGAAGGAATAAAAAAAAAAAAAAAAATTGGCAGTGTCAGGGGTCAAGAGAGAAGTGAGAGGAACTAGAAATAATAATGCAAGATATATCCTCCAATTGGGCAGCCATATTGTCCCTCATCAAAATAATATTTACCATACCAAAATAATTCCAATATTGAAAATAATGGTTCATTGTTTTCCACATAGCCGACCAAATCTTCAAGTTTCATTTACATGTGTAGTAGTGATGTAAATTTTCTTCAAAAAGAAAAAGAATAAGCTTTCTCTCTCTATTTACCACCTCCAAATACAGTCCTCATAGTGCCTTACTCACTGAGCTCCATAAAATCTGCAACCCTTTGCAAGTATAATGACAATACCGTCGCCATCAGTCACCGACGAATACTTTTACTACTTTACCAAAGATCAGTGAAATAACACAATTCCGCATTTAAAACGTCTGTCATTCACCAGTTCTTAGCTATCTATTCGTAATTACGATTCAGTCATTGACTTTAAATTGATAGATGAATGGTAGACATACAAAATATTATTAATAAATTATGATCAAAATAGTATAAAATCCATATTTCCTAAGGTTACAGAAGTATGTGTGCAATAGAGGTCTACTGAACCTCTTGCATGAAAAAAGTCCCTTTGCTGCTATTACTGTATAATTCCCTTTAGTAGATAACATTGGAGAAATCTTCAACACTACCCTTTATTTTTAAGACATTTATATAATTATTTAAATAACAACCTTTCAAGTAGTTTGTTGGTAAAACCATTAAATACTAAATGCCTATAAAATTATAGAGGAGAAATCCTGGTAAAAAAGCCAAGGGTATTATAACTATCATAAAAAATTAATAAAAATCTAGTCACAGAAGTGATAATTTATCATGCTCTTATATGAAGGTGTGGAAGATATTATTGCACAATAGCTGTTATATTACATAGTGCTAAAGTTTATATGGGTAATAAAATGGTTTCTGATCACCAGATAATGAGGTGATACACAAGTAATTTTACTACAGATGCAAAAGAAATACATTGATAAATCTAAAGCAATACGTTGTCACAGGGAAGAGGAATAAGTAAAAGATGCTGCATTGTATATATAAGAAACATAACCCCTTCTTGAATGATGATAAATGCAGACTACAAATTCTGCTGCGGACCACGACCATTATGACGTTCGATTTCTCATAACCAGACATGCCAAGTGTAGCATAAGAAATATGCGTCCTTCCGCAGATGTGGCAAGTTTGCATGTATTACTCCGTATCATATCGACGTCCTTTGAGGTTTAGGAGTCATAGGACACCTTGTGAATTATTAGGGGAATTCAAGCCTGAAAGCCCCTTTGAAGTATAAACGATTTCAGGTACTATTGTCGATATTATGAATTATGAGATGTCAAGATGAAAGCGTTACCCTCTTTCCAGTAACCATTCTTACCACAGAGTTCTTGGAAAGGATATATTCTTATCTGAACTTCGAACTTAGTGAAATATTCAGTTTATTTTATCATGGCAGTTTCATTCGAAATATTGAATGTTCTGCATTTCTACCAATTTTGCTGATAACAGCAATCATTACGATGAACGCTTCGAATGAATACAAATTATGAAGTCAAATGCGATAATAATGATGAAAAAGTGAATCGATTTATATCGTCACTTTAAGAGAGAGAGAGAGAGAGAGAGAGAGAGAGAGAGAGAGAGAGAGAGAGAGAGAGAGAGAGAGAGAGAGAGAGAGAAGATTCATATGAAGAGCCCAACTTTTAAAAGAGAAGCGTCGTTAGAGAAGAAAAACTACGGTGAGGAGGCTGGAGACAAAAAATTACGATTCTTCCGTTATCTGCATCCCTTATTCTTTCATCAATTTTACAGACTAAAAATAAAAAATAAAAAAAACTGCTTAATGAACCCTCCCGAATGACTTCTGTGTTCGTTTAAGATTTCAGGGATGTCTCAAGCAGCACGAATTTAACCCCACAAAATTTCATGCATATCAAGAATTACCTAAACGAAAAGACAACGCGAAAAATGTAATAAGACTAAGGACCGAGGAAGTAATTTGCCTGGTGGCATCATAGCAACGACATGGCTAAGGATAATGCCAAATTGTTTAGTTTTACTCGGCACGCGTTTCATGGGGAAGTAAATCATGCTTCCATTTGCAAAAAGCAATAATGTCGGCACATGACACGAGCTATAATCCTTATACATTCATTATTTGTTTGATAGGTTGCAGGCAACGTTATGCATTCACTGTTTATAAAAAAAAAATGTGGAGGGGGTACTTTTCTACTTTCCTTGATCTCAGCATTTTTCTTATTTAAGCTTTATATGCATTTGTGTAGTATTGTAATATATTAATCAAAATAATATTCAGTAAGAGAAGAACTGGCATTAATCGAATTTGCTTTTATTGATCAATGTGAAAAGGGAAAAAAAATTGTCTATTTTATTTACAGAATTCTGAGAACTTGAATGCTGAACTGACGTAAAGGGAAATCGAGTGATTGAATATTCATTAACATCAAACTGGTGTGACAATATTACGGGACATGAACATCAAGAACCCTGCACAGGAAGTACTTCAAAGAAATTATAAATGTACAAAATAATATTACTTTTTCACATAAAAAAGATACATTCACACAAATGCCATTTGGACTGAAATTAAGTTGAAATACTTTAGCCCCAGAATTTTGCAAAGAAAACTACAAATACGAAAGGCTGATTCCAAATTAAGAGACTTAATTAATGCTGAATGAATAAATGAATCGACATCTAGGCAGAGAACGAATAGAAGTAATCGGAGCCTCGAAGAAAGAATCTGAAGGTCATATGTTTTTAATGGTCGAACACGGTCTTTTACACTACCGGGTAATTTTAGCCTATTATCATTAGGTGAAAAGGAAATTGCATGGGCTCCGCTGGTAATGGGGTGAAATCTGCTTGAATAATGGCTATGAGCTGCACGCTATCCATTGTTTTAGCCTCATTGCAGATCGGTAAACAGGACGAAAATCTTTCAGTAAAAAAATCGCTGGCGTAAATCTCTGGTGCAGTAACACGTTCGCTATACATCTATTCGTTCAATCACCCCATGTAAGCAAAATTGAGTCTGGCCAGTTCTAGGAAGGGTGACCACCAGGAAAATTAAGAGATAATAGTCGGAGAAATGAACACCACCTGCCGTCACATTCTCTCTCTCTCTCTCTCTCTCTCTCTCTCTCTCTCTCTCTCTCTCTCTCTCTCTCTCTCTCTCTCTTTATATATATATATATATATATGTATATATATATATATATATATATATATATATATATATATATATATATATATATATATATATATATATATATATATATATATAAACACGAACACGGACACGCGTGGTCATGTACCACCACGGAGACTATCCGCACAGCAGGTAAGGTCAAAAACGATTTATCGTTTGGGTCATGCAGATGGCCATAGGTACTAATGCTGCTTCTTGACTACCACTGAGATGCACCACGCCTGGCGAAGAGCGAATGATTTCACGTACTGAGGGGTCCCGCTCCATCATTCACATCCCATTGCAAATTCGCTTTCTGCTTGAAGGGAGAGTATAATTAGAATCCCGTTGAATGTTCAACGCCGGCCCTTAGGTG
>NC_090730.1:144994326-145011826 GCF_036898095.1 Palaemon carinicauda
TTAATTTCCGACTGAGGGGCAAGTAAGATAAAAACTTCGTAACAGTAGAGAGAATTCTTTTAAAGAGGCAATGTTAACTACGTTCAGTCTAAAGACAAAGCTCAAAGCCGAGCGGTAGCCTTTCACTGCTGATACTAAGAAGAGTTTTACCACAAGTGAGCTTGTAGCTTGCCTCACTTCAGGGAGGGATGTGCCACACCCTTAAGAGATGTACCAGACTTTGAGATGGTTGCAGAGACGACTTCTCGTGGTTTACCACAATCCCTAGATCATGACAAAATGCTATAAGACTGTCAGTGTAAGAAAATTGTCTGCACATGGTCTGTTAGAATCAACCAGTCATCTAGGTAGCATAACAGATGAATCCCATCAGCGTGCGCCCTGTTTGATACTAGAGTGAAGACTTTCATGAACACTTGTGGTGCTGCAGAGAGTCCTAAGCACACATTGAACTGGTTTATCTAGTCATAAAGGATGAACCTTAAGTACTTCCTTAACAATGGGTAGGATGGGATCTAGTGTTATCATGAAGTTTTTCGGTCTGACAGCATGTCTTACTGTATCTGCCGTGTCTATTTTGGATGAGGTTTGCAGAACAAACCTGTTCAAAGCAGAAAGGTTATGTCTGGTCTCCAGCCTCTAGATGCCTTCTCTACAAGAAAAGAGTCCGACTGTAGAAGCCTGGTGATCCGGTTAGGACCTCTTGAAGAGTGTATATCTCCAACATGGTTTCCACTTCCGCCTGAAAGGAAAGGTCCTTTGTTGATCCCTTTGCAAAGGAACACGACATCACTGGATAACAAGTCAACGGAGGGAGATAGAGAATGAGTGGGATATGGTACCCTGCTCTTAGGACGGAGACTGTCCAAGGTTCGGCCCTGTGTAACTCCTATCTCTGCCACCTGTGAACAGGGAGGAGGAATACTCCCCCTTTGCGGGAGCAACCACGTCTTCTACCTTTACCTCTTCAATCCTTGCAGCCTCTACCATGAAAGGACTTCTTTGGAGCTTGCCTCTTTGCGGAGGACTAATCAGAAGCCGTTGACCCTTTTCTGTGTCCTTGTTGGTTGACGATCTGAGAAAAGGGTAACGAGAAGTAAGAACAAGATGTCTCGCCTTCGTCCAGTTCTCTTCCACTGCGTCGATGTCTTTTGATTACACAGGGAAGGACCTTTCATTAATGAATGGCATAACTTGAACACTTCCTCGGTACTTGCCTGCTGAGTTTTGAAATGAAAGTCACGCTGCCTCAAAATCAAATTCGTTCAATGATTGGCTAGGTTATGCTCTGGAAAGTAAAGAGGGATCCATTGCTTTCCTGTTAACTGGTTTTGTCAAATCATCAGTGGCAATCAGATAACTAAGCCAGACCAGAAGTCAATCCGTGAAGCAGTTTGAAAAGAAACCTTTGCAACTCGCTCCATGTACACGGCTTCAGCCTTTGAGAAAGGCACTGGTTGTGCTGCCAACCTGTCGAGTGATGTTACTTGCCAGAGCCATTATTGCTGGGTCTACTGGCAAAGGAGATCTCTTGAGGTCCAGTTCTTTCAAAGGGTCTGTAAGTCCTACTGCTCCCCAGAGCTTGGCTGAGAAGGAGGCAGTGAGAAACAGACCTCTCTTTCGGGGAACTTCCATGGGCCCCAAGGCTTAAGGAGGAACCTGTAGGACCGTCAGAGGCTCCAGAGGAGCAGCAACTGGTTCGGTTGTTACAAACTCTAGTGGGCAGCCAGTAATTGTCTGTGAACGAGATCTCCAATGCTCTGCTGGTCTTTGGGTAATGGGTATTACCTGGTAAGCAGCAAGAGGGAACAAGCTGCCTTGCACACTTCTGCAGGAGGTGGTGCGCGCTTAAATGGAAACGAGATCTATAAGTGAGCTGCCATCGCCTGCGAACATCAGAGAAAACTAGCACTATCCCGTAGGGAATAGATGCCTAAGGCAATAATCCCAAAGGGTTAGGTCTCATGAGACTCATCAAGGCTTGTTTCACCCTAGGGACACAGTGGAGAGAGGTAGCAGCCGCAAGTGGTTGTTGGGTATCGCTATCAGGGTGCTCCAAGGAGTTCAACTCTGAAGAGCTGAAGCGAGGCATAGACGAGTCTAATGCCCGCTTACAAGGAACTTGAGGGGGAGACCACTCAAGAAAGGAAGCCCTTTCGCGTCGGCAAGAAGCTCGACCTTCCTCGGAAAAAGATGAAGTTTGGGAAATTAACTTACGTTAAACCTTCCCACAACAGATATCTAGGATATCCAGGATCCTAAACAAGGGGATTAGAGTGCCAACACTCCCACTCCAACAGGTCAGAAACCTACAATAGTGTGGTTTGTCTACCATGACACAATTTCAAGTACAATTAATTTTTCTCAGTATTGGATTTGTTGGTACCACTACCACTTCAGTGTTTGGGGGCTACCCCTGGCGTGGGATAGTACATACAAGTATTAAATGCAAAAAAATATAATGTAAGAGCATTAAGATACTATGAAATTTTCCTTTGAGCCCAATTCTAAAATTTGCCTTTGGGCCCAACCTGTGAATGAGGATCATTCACTTCTGCTGTACAGAGTTCACTTTCGTTTTATTTTTATAACCAACCATCCAGGACTCAGTTTCTTTAACTGAAACATCTCTTGAAAAAACATGGTTGGCAAATGCGAATATTTTAATTGCTTCTGAGGGAAGAATCCAAACTAGTCCATATTATTGACATTAGAAATTTACCCAATTTATTTTAAACTTTATAACATTAAAACTAAATAAAATCAAAAGGGGTTTAGTGTTAACATTGACTACTTTAACCTATCTCGTGCATTTATTCTCACAAATTACACTATCTTTATAAGGCCATATGGGTCTCCAAAAGTGGAATCATTAAGAAGCATGAAATAGGATATGATGAAAGGAGTAGTTTTGAATAAAAGCTCAAACTAGAGATGATAGGCAAAATCTAACCAAGGCCATTTATGTAAATATGCGTAGGAAGAGATGGTGATGATGTAAAAAATATAGAAGTAAATATGCAGCGTAACAACAGGTGCCACAAAATGTCTCCATAATAGCAATCTTAACTGGACAATGGTTGAAGCAAGTCTCTCCTTAAATGCTTTGGCCTTATTCTTTGTATACAAGACAGATGTTTTTTTTATGATTCGAGAAAGTTCAGGCCGAACTATAACACGTAATAAGTAAAGCTGGTGGCATCGACAATTCTTGAGAAATTACCTGACACTGTTGTGTAGAATACAATGACACCTTTGATTTACAAATCATTACAATGTTTTAATCTCAACATTAAATATTTTTAAATAAATCTAATGTACATGTAACAATATCATTATTTGCATTCCCTCTAATATCCAAAAATCCTCTGCTCCTGCTTCCATGACCCTATCATATTCCTTCATCTTCCATTACTCTAACCCCTCCCCAATGTTCATACCTTTTCTTCTTAAATGCTCTCCCCCACTTTGATTTTATCCAACTAACTTGTCTTCATTACATATACATGTATATTTCTACACTTTCCAGTTGCTCTGTGTTTACAATTAACGAAATGATGAACCACTACTCTTCCAATCATTACATGCATCAACTAGCTGTTCCATTTACTCTGTATTAGCATACATATAATTAACCAACCTTTTCCCTCACCATTTTCTCTATCAATTTTACTTATTAATATTTCTCTCCAAAACTCACCTATTTTCAACTGAAATATTTTCACTAGACACTCTTCATTCTCATACTTCACGAGCTGCTACATACCTAATTATATTATAATGGTAGATCTTTCAGTCACCTAATTTTGCATTCAAATCTCCTAGCACAACCACCTTTTTATATTCTAAACCAGCCCAGCACAGATTTCGAATCGACCAAAACAATTTACTTTCCCTAACTCATTTTGTTTTATTCCCCAGCGATGTACACTAACTATGATCAATTCCATTTCAACCCCTCTCTGCGTTTATACATTTAACCTTAACTTTACATATTTGTGTTCCTTCATCCATCCCATCAGTCTTCATGAGATTATGACCACTACCCCTACCATAGTACTAAACCTTTCAGCAACATCAAACAAAAATACTGTCTTCTCCTTCCAGTGCAAGATGCCATTTAATTTGGTTTTCAACAAATGGTAAAACATCCAGTTTTCTCTTTAATAATTCCATTATTAAACATTTCTTAACATCTACACCACATTCTCTTAAATTTAAAACCACCAAGATTTAGCATTCTTTGTTTCTTTTTACAATTGACATTGGATACCTTAAGACAAATTTTACATACAGATATTTTTACTCCCTTGAGATCCATATGACGTAATCTACATCTGGGACGTAATATACACCCGATATTCTTCGTTTTCTTGTATTATTTACGAATAAATAATAAAAAAAATACAAAGAATATATCAATGGAAAGTAAATGCATATAAATAGATAATAATTATTTTTCTTTCTTCGCGGTAATAACTTTTATGCCGAGTTTAGAAAGACTTCCAAAAATAGGGACATAAGGCTTGAGTGAAAATTTATCATGTAGGGGCGAGATTGAAATGGTTAATATACAGGTTTCTGAAATACAAATCTATGCCACCAACATATTTGTGGACTAGTTTCCACAGAGTGGCAAGTAGGTAATCATTCACTTTTCCATGCATGCTGCAGGACTGAAACTGGGAATTTCAGTGGCTCCAAGAGAGGATGCTCATTTGCTCATTTAGGGGCATTTACTACCAGCATGGAGTCAAGACTTTTTATTTTTATTTTATCATATGAAGGTCAGTCTCTTAATCTTGAAAATTTAGGTCAAATTAAATCGTCTGTCATTATTATTTGTTGTGAAAATGTAATAGAATGCAATATCTTCTCAACTTCATTTCTTGAAAGTACTTATATAGCTGCAATGAGTTCTTAAAAGATTTTGCTAAAATGCTATAATTGCTTCATCACGTCTAATGCACTTCACTCGAGGCATTTCCTAGAAACAGAGGTTTTAGTTGCATTTAACCCAAAGAACCTTTACGACTCCTTTATCTGAATTTTAAAATATTTTCTATTTCGAACTCTTAAATATTCTTCTCATAAAAGTAACTTCTAATATTTTGGAAAGATTTATTTGGCTAAATTACAAAAGTTTAATATTTAAGGCTCATAGAATACCAATTTATTTTCTAAAGAATTACATTGTTTAAAAAATTATAACGGTGTACCGTCGGATAAAGCATTATTAATATTACTATTGTTATTGACATTCATGCAAACTAAGAACAATAACGTTCTGCAAATACGGGAACAAATTACCCTTTTTGTGTATTTCGTTTTCGGTTTATTATAAAAATACAAAATGCTTTAACATTTAAAAGTGGAATTCCCTGTCCTACTGTTTGTAATCCTATAAAAAATTTTCAGATAAGAAATACATGAAATTCCCCTTACTGTTTCTATATATACATAAATACACGTATACACTCATTTTTAAATTTTGTAATGTTATATAGATAGAAATTATAACCCCAAAACGGCTAAAATTACTGAACAATAAGTCACAATAAACATAGAAATCTAGAAAAATTAACTCGCACTTTTCCTTTGAGGAGAGCTGTGGTTGTCGCGAGGAAGACGAGGGAAGAGGGGAAGAGGAGGTTTCTGCTTGGAGGGAGAATCTCTCTCCAATAGAATTTAGGGGAAAATATTGCGAGTTCTCTCTCTTGTATGATGATCACTTTCATCACTGAATAACTTAATTTACTTTATGTGGACGGTGGGTGGTCAATTTTTTTTACTCTTGCATCAAATTTGACAAGAAACTTATCTACAGAAGACTGATTTTGTCTTTTCTTTAAGACAACAAGGAAATTGGTAGAAACCACACGAAAACTATTCAAGCAGTGTATGGGGACCGCTTGATTGATTTTGTATCATTCTCATTAATTTTTGTTCACCAAAAATGTGCATATGGAAGGAAATTTTTCCTCGGAGACCGATGTAATGCTTGTATACAAAACTGACTTATTACTGCAAAATATATATATATATATATATATATATATATATATATATATATATATATATATATATATATATATATATATATTTATATATGTAAATATATATATATATATATATATATATATATATATATATATATTTATATATATGTAAATATATATATGTAAATATATATATATATATATATATATATATATATATATATATATATATATATATATATATTATATATATATAATATACATATAATCTATAATACACTCAATACATATAACATACATATGAAACATATGTATAATACACACTATATATAAATATATATATATATATATATATATATATATATATATATATATATATATATATATATGAATATATATATATATATATATATATATATATATATATATATATATATATATATATATATATATATATATAAAGTCGGCCCTCCTTCTATCGTGGTAATTAGGTTACAGATAGGTGCAATAAGGGAATAGGGTAATTTTTGCGAATAAGTATTCCACTAGGGTGAGCTAACTTCTAACCTAAAGTCACTGCCCTTGCCACGAGCAGGTGTGCAAGCTGGTGATCAACACAGTAAATACAGCCTAATATTCTTTTAATTTGGTTTCCCCACTGTTTATAACTATATGTACAGTATACAGTAAATTTTCACATATGTACACAATGTACTGGACACAGTAAGGTTACAGTACAGTATTGTGCTATAGTAAATCTTTACCAAGTCGTCATCATCCCATTATTGTCCTGTATAACAAAAGTTGTTCCAATCTAGTAAAACTATAATCTAATACTCACTGATATTGTAGTGTATATTACTGTAATATATGTACAGTAATATCACTTAAGTACAGCTAACTGTACTTACAGTAAGTGTTAGGTGTTTTTGTTCAGACGACCCGAGTAGCCCACGTGTTTTCTTGAAGCATGACGCAACTCCTTTTATATGTCGTCTCTTGTGCAGTATGCTACAGTATGTCTATGCTTTCTTAAACAGAAATAAGGCTTATTTTATAAACTAAAAATATTAATATTTCGATAATAAATGTTTCTTTTAAAGAAAGAAACAAAAAAAGTGCATTCGATTACTATTCAACACACTCTCTCTCTCTCTCTCTCTCTCTCTCTCTCTCTCTCTCTCTCCTCTCTCTCTGTCTCTCTCTGTCTCTCTCTCTCTCTCTCTCTCTCTCTCTCTCTCTCTCTCTCTCTCTCATAGCTTAAACTATCCGATTTTGTTTAGGAAGCATTATTGCATTCTAGAAAATTTAGATTATTTAAATAGTTAATTGTGCTTTAATAAAACACTTATGTACTTTTGTTTTGAATTTTTGGTGTATTTTGAAAAATTAAGTATTTTGGGTGCTGTGATCAGATCAGCTGATGCACATACGAATCAATAACAAAAAGTATTGTTTATATTATTTCTTAATTTACTCAGAACATTTACTATATATAGTTAACATAGTATTACATAAACACTGATGTGTTATAAGCTATCATAATTTTCATATAATACATTTATAGCTCTCATTACAGTATAATCTCTCTCTCTCTCTCTCTCTCTCTCTCTCTCTCTCTCTCTCTCTCTCTCTCTCTCTCTCTCTCTCTCTCTCTACCTGTACATCTACATCACACAAAACACACTGTGTAGTCAAATGCATTACATTTACGGTAAATATTAGGTCAACCCAACAATAAAATAGCTTACTGTAAATTATGCTGTACACTATGACATCAGAAATGGATCTCATCGGAATTGATGTGATCCATTTCTGATATAGTGTACACTATTGAATTATTTGTTTGTAAATTAGTACCGTAATGTACTACAGGGTAAAGCATACAGCATAACGCAGTAAATAAATTTGATTTAGATTGTGGAATGGTTTAATTTACTGTACATATGAAAAAAACTATTGATCACGATAAAAACATTGAGCACACGTACATCTACATATGCCAGGTACCTCTCTCTCTCTCTCTCTCTCTCTCTCCTCTCTCTCTCTCTCTCTCTCTCTCTCTCTCTCTCTCTCTCTCTCTCTCTCTCTCTGTAACAAATTTCATCTTTGTATCTTTGCAAAGTCTCTGTCGAATACTCACTGACAGAGCCATAATAAATAATTTTCCAAGCTTTATAATCAAGCACTACAGAGCTGAAAACTATAAAATATCGTGCATAAAATATCGTGCATCGGCTATATGAATGAAACTATGGTTAACGTTATGTGATTCAATGCAACAGTGCAAGTAAATAAAATATGAGAGAAATATTTCAAATAAAACTATTGAAATTAGTATGCTAATTGGAAAATGACAGATCAAGTAACAGTTGTTTCTTTTAGTAAATATTAAATATCTTTCGGTAGCATGCCTTAATAATAAGGCAGTTATTTTTATCCGAAAATTGAGGTTAATGACGGATTACACAGGGTTGATCAGCTGATTTGAATGTAAACAATGCATAAGATTATATTTCTCTATATTCTTACAGGTATTATTTGATACAGTTCAGTGAAACATCAGTTTAATAAAAAACTGGTGTATTTCAAATATAGCTGTAATTTTTTACCTCAGTAAATGGATATACACTGTACAGAGAGCTAGGACCAGACTGGGTGGAAAGATAGGTAGTGGCACGCAGCACTCCCAGTGTAAGGCCGGGAGCACACTAGCGACTCTGTGGCGCCCACAAAGCCACAGCATCGTGTGGCGGGGATGTGGTCTCCCATAAGTTTCGATTGTTTTCAAAGCCACGCCACGCCTGTGGCGGGGATGAGCGACAGAGAGCCACAGTCGCTAGTTTTCGCGGCAAAACTTGAAAACAATGGAAACCTATGGGAGACCACATCCCCCGCCACAAGATGCTGTGGCTTTGTTGGAGCCACAGGGTCGCTAGTGTGCTCCTGGCCTAAAAGGAGTGCGGGCTATTTGAAAGCATCGCAGCGTGAATTTTGTTGGCGATTATGAAAATTCTCATATAATAGGTATTGCCTTGTTTTTTTGTCGTGTAAAACCGAAACCGCAAATATACAACCCGCGATAAAGGAGGATCGACTGTATATATTTACATATATGTAATGCACATTACATTATATAAAACATATAGCATACCGTTATGCATATATATATATATCGTACTTGGGCATGTTACTATAAGTTTATAATGAATGGACAATGTCTTATTGGTGCTGTTAATCCTGAAAACTATCTGCAGGACAGTCTGTCCAGAGAGGAACTATCTTGGTTTTTTAGACGTTACTATGACATTGTCTATTCATTATAAACATATATATATATATATATATATATATATATATATATATATATATATATATATGTATGTATATATATATATAATGATATATATTATATATATATATATAATATATATATTATATATATATTTATATATATATCTATATTTATATATATATATCTATATATATACATATATATATATATATATATATATATATATATATAGATATATATATATATATATATATATATATATATATATATATATATATATATATATATATATATATATACAGATTAAAGATTATCTATAAATCAAGGATAACCTGTTCAGTCTTAAAGAGAAGGATAACCTTATTGGTTATACTGTAACAGGGAAGTCTGACAATACTTGATCGAAGCAATTATCAGATTTTTGTGCAATCTTAATTTATGATGTGTTCACCAGCCTGATCTAAATCCTCATGTCAGAAAATTTAAATAAGTAGAAGACAAAAAAAAAAGAAAAAATAAAAAAAAGAAAGAAAGAAAAGAAAGAAGGGAAAGATCTTCCAACCTTCTTCCTGTAACTTAGCAATCATGCTGGGAAGAATGTCAAAAAATAACCTCACCCAAGTTTGGCCAATCATTAAAAGATCTTAGCGCTGGTATCCCAGCAAATTGATGAGCCCCTAAAAAGTATTTAAACTTTCTCTTGAGAATATTAATAGCATAATCACTACAATCTCCCCTTTCTCTGAAGATTACATTATGTGACTATATAGATCTAGTAAGAATGCGTCATAAAAAGTTACCAAAAATAAAAGAAAAAAAC
Organism: Palaemon carinicauda; assembly: GCF_036898095.1. NCBI lineage: Eukaryota > Metazoa > Arthropoda > Malacostraca > Decapoda > Palaemonidae > Palaemon > Palaemon carinicauda. Next base: position 145,004,441 of record NC_090730.1, read on the forward strand.
ATAATTCATCGTGAAACAATGATAATTTTTTAACATGTTATTGGTATAAAATATGAAGTACCAAAGAATCGAAGAAAAAGAAATTTTATAATCTTTAGCTACACTAACCGTCGCAATGAAGTGTTGTTTCAATCCTCCATTCTGTCCAGGAGTGCAAGACACATAAAGAGAGGTGGCACTTTTGGTTCTTCAAGGTACAAGACTTGGGTTTCTCTGGGGATCCTGAAAAGAAGTTAGAAACAAAGCGATAAAAATCATTACTTTGGCAGAGAATTTTCTTTTCACTGCAAGGCATCATAATTGGTAAATTTGTTCACTTATATTATTGTGGTTTTTTTTTTTTTTTTTCGTTCCATTTCACTTCTTCCATTTATATATTCAGAATATTGCCAAGTAGTTGATTAAATTACCATAATTAAAGGAAGGTCATTTACTGTTTTCCTCTACATTCCCGTTTTCATTAATGTCCTATTTAAGATGCTTTTAGCTGATGAACTTTCATTCCCTTTTTTCTTTCTGCGGGGGCTTTTTGGGGCATTTAATTAGGATACTGCATATTTCTAAGTTCTTTCTTTAATTGCCAAATCAAGAAGGAATGCCTTGTACGGCATACTTCCATATCGTTACTCTCTTCGTGTAGACTACTTATGTAGATTTGTCAGATGCATAATGAACCCCTTTATATACACAGTTCTATTCACCTCTGCTAGTATAAACCTAGTTGTTCTTTAACATCAAGACCCAATCATTTCGATACTTTTGACAAGTGACCACCCGAATACGTCCTACGTTTTTTATTTCGCTAATAGCTTTCCTAGTTATGCCCTCTTAAATTCAATTCTCTCTACATGACACAAACAACTAAATTACTCTTGGATCCATCTTTTCACTTTTACCGATATTTCATGGTACCGACTAACTCCAGAATTTCATTCCAAATACTTGTTCAAGTACAAAATAAAAAAAAAAACTTATTAATCTACATATTTTTTTTCTTTTCGTTTTCCATTTATTCATATTCACATTTTCATTTAGTTTGCCGCGAGGTAGAATTTCCTTTAAAGGAGATAGCTGAATTGAATAAAATACAAGGACAGTTAGCGTATCGATAACTCTGATGTGAGATGCCCAACCAAAAGCATTTGGAAACGAAATGTCAGAGGTTATGAGCCCGTGTACAAATTAGAAAAAGCCTTGAGTTCCTTTTAAGGATTCATTTTATTCTGCTGAACTGAACGAGAGATTTGTTGGCCAGGAAAACCGTTCTAGTTTTTAAGCCAAAACATAACTTTAAATTCTTTTGGTTGGAGAAAAGTTATTCTTGATTTAAAAAAAGCAGATGGCAAATCAACAGACTATTGCACTTCCAATTTCTCATAACACCGTCCTGATTAACAACACAGACACTATGACTCTGTTCTGATTGGATTTCTATACACCTATTCAGATTGAAGTAACATTGATAATCTTGAGTGAATGTACTATTAAGAAAAGGGGTGAACGTTTTTGCTCTATTGAAACACCTGCAGTAGATGAACTCTTATTTATGACCAATTTATTCCTATACTTGAATATAAACTACAGATTCTGAAGCTAATTCTGTCGTCATTACATGCAAATTGAATTATGTATAATACATATTTCTTAAAAAGAAATAAAAATTGCAGAGAATTGACAGACATCTTACTAAATATTATATGCTTTAGATGCGGGCTTGCTCACATGTTTTGCGAAGTTTTTAAACTGTACAAAGTGAGGAACACTGTGTCTCAATCTCACAGATCATAAATTTGAGGAACTTTATGAAATGTGGTTTGTCTAACAATCGTCTGCAACAATTACAGGTGTCTCTCCTAACCTGTCATTTTATGTAAAATTTTGGACATTCTTGTAGTCTTGTCTACTACAGTTTTTTAGGTCTTACGAACTAAAGCAATTTTTTACCAGGCCACTCTTCTGTGATGTTGATGACGAGAGGTTCGAACAGAAGGGTGGACGACAGCATACCTTTTGGCACCACCATATGCAATGATGTTCGATGGAGCAATACTATTATTGAATATGTACTTCATCTCATGTTTCAATCGAGTCCTTCTCTCTGCTTTTCTGTACCACTACTACTACTAATACTACCTTCCAGGTAATTTCCATCCCATAATTTCCTACCTTCATCGCGCTATTTACATTAGATTATATATTCATAAATTAAATTTACATCTCTCTTCCTACTATTTTTGAAAAAGAAGGTAAAAGCAAAATCTTTCTTTGCTAGAACTTTGAAACACTTTCACAATTCTCAGCATGACTTCTAAAATAATTGGTATCCACAGACTACAGATATTCCGTTTTATTCACAACTAGTTCTCTTAAAACAGAGACTTGCTGTTCCCTTTTTTCTTCCTATATTTTGAAAAATACCAATACTATAGCATAGATTCTCCCTTCCTGAATGACACTTTACATGAAAAACAAATTTTCTGGAAAGATTGAAAAAAAGGCCTGTGCATGAAAATTTAAAACTAAACAGTGCAAAATACCAACAAAATAAGAAACAAAAGTCCTAAACATATAACTTTGCACAGGAAACATGGAAAATATTTTCAACCACCACATAAAAGAATAAAGCCCAACAAGGCGGCATGAAATTATTATAATAAATTCCAATTCAATAAACATTACGGGTTTCTTGAATTCTTCTACCAACGAATCTAAAGTTGAAGACTCAGGCTCCTGAGTCAGAGATTAACATCAGTCAAATCATCATTATAGGATTTTAAGGATCACAAATGATAATTTCCAGAAAAAACAATCTGCATAATATTTCATGCGATTACTCAATTATAAATATGGGTGGAGTTACCAGAATTCCTTCAGAAATTGGAAAATCTATGCTAGCTTTTATTTTGATTTCGATGATATTGCGGACGAAGCACACTGCAAAATAGTCTTAAACTTTCATAGTAACTAAACGTCTAATGATTTTTCTTGCAAGCAAGAATCAGGAAAAAATATAATATTGCCTATTTGAAGTAAATGTGTTCATATATCTATATATATATATATATATGTATATATATATATGTCTATATATATGTATATATATATATATATATATATATATATATATATATATAATATATATATATATATATATATATATATATATATATATATATATATATATAGAGAGAGAGAGAGAGAGAGAGAGAGAGAGAGAGAGAGAGAGAGAGAGAGAGAGAGAGAGAGAGAGAGAGAGAGAGAGAGAGAGAAGATATATAGTGTATAATCATATATATACACTAAATATATATATATATATATATATATATATACATATATATATATATATATATATATATATATATATATATATATATATATAAATATATACATACATATATATATATAAATATATATATACATATATATATATATATATAACACAGAAATAAGTTTTTATAAAGCACAGGCTTTCTTTACGGTATTGTTATTTCATAACCAGATGATCAGCATTACTGACAAAGGAAAGAGGGACCGTAGACCCAATTATCTCCGCAAAAAAGGCAATTCGCATTAGCAGGATTACTCAAAAGGATATTCGTGGATTTTTATGGCACACGTACTAGAGTGGACCTTAAGACTAGTAACAAGCGATGTATCAGTGGCAAATGATATGAAAAATAAGTTGTAGATAAACATTGAAGATATTAAATGACTAAATATCAAAACTAACTTTGATATAGAAATTGTGGTTACCGTACAATTCATAAATAAAAATTAAGATAAGATTTAAAAGAGGTAAGAGAATCAAATGATCGGTAATTAGCAATTCAAATATTATTAAGATGGTCTCTTTATGTTAATGTATGAAAGGGAGAGAGAATTGCCAGGGAAATAATGCAAATTAAATAGTTACTCCTTAATTAAAACAGTGCGCCAGAATAAATGACTAACCCTGACAGTTACAATGAAGGGGATTAAAACTATCCCCGAAGGGGAAATGATTATCTTCAATGCGACTTGAAATAAAAATAAGGTCCACCATAACCTTTGGAGATATTTCGTACTGTACTTTGTTTTATTATTAGGAATATTCTCCTCTTTGTTGGCTCAGCTATACCTCTACAATCTCTATAAACATAAACGTTCATGCACAGTTTTATAAAAGTTGTAAATAATTAGAAAAGTCTTTAACATCAATTTCACACACACAAGTTGATAATTAACTAGCGAATCATGGATGGGCCCTCTTTTCAAAAGCCTTCCCCGATATTAGCAACTTCACACATATACAAAAAGGGTCATTAGCAATACGTCGAATTTCTCAGGCACACTGCACCAACTACCTCTATTTCGCACACAGAGATTCTAGAACATCAAGGCCCCTTCTTTCCTTCACTTACTACGCTCCACATATACAACACCTTCCATGTCTTTCTTATCACTCCTAATACCTCATAATTTTCGTCTTTCATTCCTTCCACATGATCAAACCACCTCAAAATCATTATATCACTTCAATGTATCACCATATTTGTTACTATTTCAACCTTCAATGCACCACATATTTACAAGTATGCATTTCAACCGCTGATACCTTTTATTTGTGTGTACGTAAGGCATCAATAATAATTCTATATAGAGAATTGATTTAAAAGTCTCTTCAAACATTAAAAACAAGGTTTTCAAAGGTATTTTTTTACGGTCACCCTCTACTACTTTCTTTGCTTTATTTGTTCTGCGACTAAAATCTTCTCTGATCTTACCATCGTTTATTACATTTACCATAGAATACCTGTAAAAATCCACCGTTTCCAACCTTCCAACATTCAAAGTAACATTTATTGCTCCCATCTTCCTGGTTTTGATTTTACCCTCGTACAATTACCAAACTCATTTTATCTCTACCTTGTTTCTCGTAAAGCAGTATGTCTAACTTGTTTCTCACGATGCGCTTCCAAACTTTATGACTAACTTTTGCAGTTTCTCTTCCCTATTTCCAATCCTCAAATGTTTACATTCTTATGATCTTTATAATTCTCTCTCTCTATCCTTATCTTCTTTAGCAATTTTATTCCCAAATGCTTCTCTCATTTCATTTCAATGAAACTCATTAGGTTTAATCACATTCTTAAGCCCATTCCCGCTTTCCTCTCCAACCAAACTTCTATCTTTCTCTTATTTCCATTCAACGAAATAATGATCTGGTATAATTCCAGCCACCCTTTGTCTCATACATAGGCCTACTTCTTACAACTTGCTCTACCATTCCCTGAGCACCGAACAGAAACTCCTCAACCCCTATTTCTTTTGTCCTCAACCCCTATTTCTTTTGTCCTCCCATAAGTATATTTGAGAATATTTTCATTAGATATATATTTCCAATAATCAGCTCAATTCAAACACATTCCCACAAAATATGTACCATTCTTATTTACTAAAAATATGCCATACCTATCTACAATGCTATCTCTTTCTTTTTCGGCGTCAATGACCTTAGATGTCTGGTTGCCAGAAAACCTCAAATCAATCAATCAATATCTTTCTTTCTCTCTTAACCTTTCACGTTCTCCAAGCCCAGCCAGACACAGTTCTAATCTTACCAATATGATCATTAACCTAACATAGAACCTTCCCTGCAGTATAAGAGCCATCCATCCCATCTCGTAAGATCAATCTTCGTCCTCCCATTCTATACACCCTACCTTTAATCTTTATTTCACCAAGTGCCATTATAGTTAGCCTTTTCTTAGGCAAATCTGCAGCAATATATTTCATACCAAGACTTAATATTACAGTGTATTTTCCTTTTTCAGAGCAATAAGATTTATGGTGTACATGGGCTTCCAACTAACTAAAATGTTGTTATTTTCCCTTTGCGGAATTCTACGGGAAAGTATGATTGTCATTAATTTTATGAGGCCTCTCTTCTACCAATAAGGGACATGTCTTCCCTCCAACAAGTCTACACGATTTCACAAGACGCTCGTTTTCATAAGGACACCCTTGTAACCAGCGCTATTGGCACTTCATGCGGTAACATAATTCAGTTCCTATTAAGTGGGTTGACCTAAAGCTGCTTAATGGTGTTGGCTTCTAGTGAACGAATTTTTGTCCCATCCTCTTCTTATATTTCATGACATGCACTAAATGACTTGGCGTTGGCAGTCCCATTAACTAAAACACTGAAAACGTATAAATTACCTATTTGACTACATACTATCTCAGTCTAATCTTTGGTTTACTTTACCTGCTGGACTGATAAAGAACATGCACGGCTTTTCTTGAGTGCCCAGTTTGTTGATTCCATGGCACAGCACAACTCCATACTGATCGTTGGCCAACGAATATTCACTCGGTTTGTAGGTCAGAGTACTCATTCTCCCATTACTAGTGTACGTAGTGGAAGATAATTCTTTAGTTCCTCTGCTGCTGTTGACTTTCCAGACGAACTTTACCTGTTATCAATAAAACCAGAATGAATACAAGTTTATGGAAATACATTTTATAAAGGGTGCTACAAAATCAAAACTAAAATAATGATAAATTTCAACTGATGCTGCAATATATGTTCTTTCCGTTAAAATGATGATGGTTTGTTTATAAAACATACCAAAAAAAAAAAAAAAAAAATGGAAGTTATATACAGTAAATCCCTAGTTACAGTTTGCTATTAATTCAATCATTCAAGTTAATTTGCAAATCTAAATGCTGCTTGACCTAGAGCCTCGTACCTAACGAAGGAAGAGAGTGCATTGTTTTTTCCATTAAGTAAAAAAAAAGTTAATATTTACTTTCTTGTTTGTAATGGCAATGGCAATTTTTGTTTTTTCTAAGAAAATAAGATGACATTTGCTTTTCTTAGAAACACAATTAATTATTAAGTCTTTAATGAAAAAGTTAATGATTGTTTTTATTAAACGTACTTTCTAGTGCAAAATATTTCAAGCAGCAATGAATTGGTGAAGTGTTTGTGAAAAAAAAGACATGAATAGATAAAAAAGAAAAAAATGTCTTCAATCATCGTTATTAAACACAAGTGATTTTTATTGAGAGAACAAATTACGTAAGTATATCTACATTCAGACAAGACAAAAATAACAGAAACAGTATTAATATTACGTTTTAAGTAAATAGATAAACTTGATATCCATCACTCTAAGTTGTGATAATTGAATTCCAAGAAAGACTGCCGCTAAAATAAGAATGGGGCATTTAAGAATGATATAAGGGGAGATATTAAAAATTCAATTCATACTACCAGCAACAGTTCTTATTTCTATATTTTGTATTTAATTTGTGTCTAAAATCTAGAAAAAAAATCCCGAATTAACAGCAATTAACAACATTAAAACATATTTGTAATATACTATGTAGATAAATTAT
>NC_090730.1:145026826-145029326 GCF_036898095.1 Palaemon carinicauda
AAGATGGACTGAAAAAAAAAGGGGGGGGGGGAATTTGAATAAGAACTCTGTAAAATAAAAATATGTTTTTCTTGGGAAAGGAAATAGAAAGAACAGTCAACGAACAATTGGACTTCAAGAAATTAATAAGAAAGTTGCAGCTTGAAGTGAAAGCGGTCCTTATTCGATGAGAAAATTTTGAAAATTTGTTGAATGTGGATAATACAAAACAAGTAAAGCTGTGTAATAAAGTACTTTTAAGGTTGAAGCAAGGGATAGAATGCTCGTGGAAACTATTCACAAAGTAAGCAGGCCAATTATGCAATTGAAGAAAAGACTGACACCGGGTATTAATTGGATTAACAATAAAATGCTACACTATAGTTATGATAATATGATTGAGTGGGTAACCAGGGTTTGGATTTTGGCCTGAAAGTTTAGTTCAGTGCTCAGGTGCAATTGAAGGAAACCTCCAATTCAACTAAAAGTAAAAGTTGGAAGAGGTTGGGCAGCAACATGGAAGAAATGCTGAATTTTATATATATATATATATATATATATATATATATATATATATATATATATATATATATATATATATATATATACACATATTATATACACATACATATATATACATATAAATATATATGCGTGTATATACAGTATATATATATATACATATAATATATATATATATATATATATATATATATATATATATATATACACATACATATAAATACATATATATGTACATATATATACATACGTATATATACTTATGCATGTATATACATATATATACATATGCATGTATATACATATATATACATATATATATATATATATATATATATATATATATATATATATATATATATATATATATATATATATATACACATATACATATAAATACACAGACATATATATATATGTGTGTGTATGTAATATATATATATATATATATATATTATATATATATATATATATATATATATATATATATATATATATGCATGGGGTGTGACTTCATAAATATTAACAAGCAAACCAATGTCTAGAGTCATCAATGAATGAAATTCCCAATTTCAATTTGATAAAGGTTTGATTTGCCAATTGATTGTTGTGGGCAGAAAGTCTTGCAAAGAGAAAAATTTGAAAGCGAAATGCAATAATTGCTATTTCCCAATTAATTTTTTCTTTCATAAGTTACATGAAGCTTGAAGTTATGAAAATTTTTCAGTTAGAATAAAGTGCTTCATTAATCAAGTTCCCCCGCTCGTGGAGTTTTCTGTGGTGTTTAGCTGCAATGATAGAATGAATTGTTTGTTAGTTTCTGCATAATAAATATAATTAATTCCTGCTGGAAAAATGTTCGATATCTACGTGGAGACTGATACTTTTAAAACTTGTTACTGTGTTTTGGAATTAGTTGATTTTTTTTTGAAATTGTATAACATTCTATAATGCTCTTAACAATCATACTAGATTCAGATAATAAAATCGTTTTGATATATTTTTTATACAGTATAAAATAGGTAGTAGGTTGGCCAAGGCACCAGCCACCCGTTGAGATACTACTGCTAGTGTGTGTTTGGGTCCTTTGACTGTCAAATAGTGCTACATTGAATCTGTCTCTGGTTACGGATAATTTTTCCTTTGCCTACACAAAGACCGAATATTCTGGCCTATTCTTTACACATTCTCCTCTTTCCTTATACACCTCACAACACTCAAGATAACAGAAACATTCTTCTTTTAAGGGGTTAACTGCTGCAGTGTAATCAATTATTAACTACTTTCCTCTTGGTAACGTTAAAAGAGATTGTTTAGCTATGATAAGAAGCTCTTCTACGAGAGGGACACCTCAAAATCAAACCATTGTTATCTAGTATTGGATAAAGTGCCATAGCCTCTGTACCATGGTCTTCCACTGTCCTGGGTTACAGTTCTCTTGCTTGAGGTACACTGTTCTATATTTCCTTATTTCCTTTCCTCCTGGGATATTTTCCCTGTTGAAGCCCTTGGGCTTATACCATCCTGCTGTTCCAACCAGAGTTGTAGCTTTGCAAGTAGTAGTAGTAGTAGTAGTAGTAGTAGTAGTAGTAGTAGTAGTAGTAGTAGTAGTAATAATAATAATAATAATAATAAAAGAATTATGAATAGACATAATCCGTGAAGAAACTTTATACACACATATATACAGACGGAAATAAGCAATTATATGGTATTTGAAGTGGAAACATGACCCCCTCTTCTTTCCTGAAGTTCACTGTCTTTGCCGCTCATAAAGAATCTAATATACCCTGAATGCATGAAGACAGAAGTAAAGTAAAAAAAGGAATGTACTTGAATACTGTATACAGTCAACCTTCATGTTAGCAGGCCTCAAATTAACTCGTACCTATAACATTAGATTATCACGATACGGAACCCGTTCGCCATGGTCTGTAAACAAGACAAACTGTGATGCAATTTCATGTGTTGGTTCCATTATTGGAACTTACTTGGTTGT
>NC_090730.1:145034326-145036826 GCF_036898095.1 Palaemon carinicauda
TAAGTTTTGCATGTTATTACATATAGATCAATGTTAAGTGGATGTATTTATATTTTCTTCAGTATGAATAATAATAATAATAATAATAATAATAATAATAATAATAATAATAATGGTAATAATAATAATAATAAGCAAATGAATTGTTCAACTTCTATTCCTAGTAACAATCTTCGTTTTCAGAAATAATTTCTATCTAAATTCGATAAAAGGCAAATCTAGATATTAGCAAAATATCTATAATCAAGAGCATACTTCAAGTAAACAAATTATCATCATTATAATTAAATCTATAACAATTATCGTTATCATCGTCATTACCATTGAAAGAAAATTGAGGATTAGAGCTACTTGTAATAAAAATAAAATAATACCGATAACTGATAGATGGAAAAAAATGTTAGTCGAATGTAGCTCACGAATAGTGACTAATAATGCCAATAAACGTGCAATAACACTAATAAAATATGAAGGTCATGTTGCTTATTATACCATAAAGCAAGCGTAATTAAACTCTCAAGGTTGTAGAAGACCGTGACACAACTGCTACTATTTAGAACAATGTATTTTATATATATACACTGTATATATATATATATATATATATATATATATATATATATATATATATATATATATATATATATATATATATATATATGTATGTATATATATATATATATATATATAAAGAAACCCAAACACACACACACACATATATATATACACATATATATATATATATATATATATATATATATATATATATATATATATATATATATATATATATACATAGATATATATATATTATATGTGTGCGAGTGTCTAAAAAATCACGATAGCCGACAAGTGATAAGCATACATAGATACATACATGCACACACACACACACACACATATATATATATATATATATATATATATATATATATATATATATATATATATATATCATCTTTTTTCATTATGGAGGATACCCAGTCTTGCTGCTTCAATGGGTATGGAAGAGTGGTTAAATAGTAATGAAAATGACCACGACGCAGCTTTGACAACAATCTACATTGTTGTAATCGCATATTCACTACGCAAAAAAAACATAAGGGTGTTCTATAAGAATTAGCAGAAAAAAAGGAACCCTTGTTAACAGACACTCCGGTTAAGTAACTTCATATCTTATCTTCTAAAAATAAATCAGCTCTCTAAAAGTTAGCATTAAAAATATATCGATGAATATAAATACATGGTATAAGCTTTGTCCATTATTAGATAAATCTGCTGTAGTCAAAAGGAATTAAGTTGTTCAAACATGAGTATTTTGGTCACATCATAACCTGGTGAATAAAATATTTCCAAAGCTTACGCAAATTATGGCTATCAGGCGAAAAAAAAAACTCCTTATCTTGATTTATTTAACCCATCTTGAAAATGTTAAGTGATCTCTGGGATACCCGTGTAATATTTTCTTTATTTTAATCTAGAAAATCTTTCCCTTCCATACCATTAATTTGAGACTGATAACCTCTCGAAATCTCATATATTACATGTAGAATTATGTGACTGATGTCGATCACAAATGTGTTGTTCAGCTCTGGCAGCGAGTACTTAGTCAAACAGAAGAATCACCAGCAACAGAGGAAGAATCACAGGGCCTTGTATTGTCACATTCAAAGTTTGAGGTCTAAATCCCCTGTCATAGCTCATTTCTGTCTTGTGAAGAACTCTTAATACAAAAGGAAGAAATCCGAGGAGATTTCTGCATCCACGAATACTTCATTGAAAAACAAACGAAATCATTGGAGATTTCTGCACCCTCAAATCTTTTATTGAAACGCAAAAGACAAAATCATACCAGAGCCTTTGATGACGGTAACATGAAGACGATCTTCATTGATGTGTTGTATCTTATCCTTGTTTCAACATTAATTTGACTGATGTTGCAGATATTGCTCATTTATATGAACTTTTATTTTTTCTACCTTCACAGGTATGGATGCTTCGATTACTATTATTTCATTAGCACCTTTGTTTATGCATGCCTTTTGTCTTGATACATCACATCCTAATTTCGGCACTACCATAATCTAAGTAACTATATTTTATCTTGGTTGTGATGTCTTTAATATTTGTAATCGAAGAGGCTGGTTTGTTCTTAACGTATAAAAGATGTTGTACAGTATTAGTAAATCAATTTTGAGTTAGTGTATAGTGTTCGTTGTGTATCGTCAAACGGTTTGGTATGCGCAGCGTGGTTTATGAATTCACACAAACTCAACGCGAACACAAACACTATATATCATCATCATCAGACGTTACTGGTCCACTGCAGAACAAAGGCCTCAGACATGTCCTACCACTTATGTCTGTTTAGGGTCTTTCTATCCCAGTCTACACCAGCAAACTTTCTTAGTTCGTCAATCCACCGTCTTCTCTTCCTTTCCCTGCTTCTTTAGCAATTTCTGGGGACCCATTATTTTATTCTTAAAGTCCATCTATTATC
>NC_090730.1:145041826-145049326 GCF_036898095.1 Palaemon carinicauda
TATATATATATATATATATATATATATATATATATATATATATATATATATATATACAAACACATATATATATATATATATATATATATATATATGTGTATATATATATATATATATATATATATATATATATATATATATATATATATATATATATATACTGTATATATATCAGTAAAAACAATCTATGATTTCAACCTATTTGTGTCATTTTAGCGATGGAAGTGTAAATCAATATGGACCATCGGGCCTAAGTAGAGACTGGTGGAGGACTTTTAAGATGAACACCTCTTTTGTGATGGAGGTTTTAGGTACGTATATATGTCTGGAAATGAGTGTTTTCGTAGACGATTAAAGAGGATAGTCTGGTAATATATACCAACGGGTGTACATACAAGGAGGAATGCCATGTTCTATACTGGGTTTTTACCCATGAAGTAGCCCCAAGAGATTATTTAAGGTGAAAATCCTTATGACTTACAAATTATTCCCACCCGGTAGCTTCACCATGAAAAAAAACTGCATTTACTTTTTATCCTTCCTGAAGCTGACAATTACAGTCTCTCATCTGTTTGTAATTGTCCATATTTTCTCCTTCACTTCAATCGTGACTGCTCTATAAATTTTCCACTCTTCCTACCTTCCTATCCACATCATGTAATTTTGAAAATTCCCTCCGGCCCTTAAGAATAATCTTTTTTAAACTTTGCCTGCAGTTCATTGCTTTTCTCTTCATATTCTCTTTGCACCTCCTTGTTCTACAACTCATTCCATTACAATTCAAACAAATTTTACACACTTTGATCTCCAAATCATTTCTACCTTGGGCTTTTCTTTAATCAAATGACCAAATATACGTTCTGCCATTCCTCTTCTCACCATCACGTCAATCAACTTGCTTTTGTATCTTTGTAATAAAAAAATTTTCAAACTTTTCATAACCATTTTTTCTTTCAAAAGTATACAAACTTAAAGAATGTACTTGAGCGTTTCCCATAGTGAAACCTCTCTCAAAAACAACTTCCACAAAACTTTCTCCATTTTCATTTATTACAGGAAACCCCCCCCCCCACTTACCATAACTCCATCCCCATTTCTGTAACCTATTTTCGCATTCAAACCTCCAGGACCAACAACCCGTTCAAGTTCTCCAAAACAAGCCACGCGTGATTTCGACTTTCTTAAACAAAACTTGATGTTTTTATTTTTCATTTCATGGCGCTATATATACACTTACTCTCACAAACTTTACTCCCGATACATAATACTACCATTAGCATCTTCGAATTCTCACATATGTAGTGTTTCATCTGCCAACAGTTGTTTTGATACTTCCAGCATTATCCTTACTTTAGTGTCTAGCACTACACACTTCAGCTTACACCAGCCGCAACCCCCCTTTGTCCGTGCCATTCATGAATACACGGCACTTTCCCTTTTGATGCCTTAATTAACAAGAAAACCATCTTTCTCTCCTTTAACAAACTGGATACAATACATCTGCACCACATACATGCGCACTCTAAACTCATAGAATGCCAATCTCCCGTTTATTTTTATTGTTTGCAATACTTTATTGTCATAGGACTGCGAACTGTGTGTCCTGGCTATTATGTTACCTTCACACCAAGAAGAGGAGCGAGAATATTTGTTTTATTTTTGGCCCTCGAGACTAAAAATATCCTAATGATCAGCTTCAAAGCCCCTCTCCATAAAAGCTAGATCCAGGGGATGACCAAGCAATGGATGCTCATTACTCGATTTATGACCTCCCATAGCTCAAAGGGAAAAAAATGTCACGTTTTATTCGTGCAATTTATCAAATTGTGAGCAAGGATTAAACTCAGGAAGATTGACAGTCATCCGCGTTTTCAAAGTACAATTGTTACGATATAACCATTTTATTTGATCATAATCTATTTTAGTTTATTTATTTTTCATAAGATTTTAAGTAAATAATTTTTTAGCACTTTTATGAAGACACCTTGCAGATAATTCATGTATTGCACACATTTATTTTAATATATTTCAAATTCTGTTAACTTATTTCTACAGTTGGAGGTTATACCACAGATTCGAGTCAAGAAAATGAATTCGTCTTTCAGTCCTCGACCAGTCTTTATCAAAGTCTGAAATTGACATCGTATATTTCTATCTACAAGATGACGCACAACAGTTGGAGCCTCGGATTGTATATCGACTCACTTCAACAATACCACAAATTGGCAAAACAGCTGTGCGACCGGAACAATAAAAAGCGGGAGAAACTGCAAACTTTTTACCAGAAACCAACTCTGGGGAATCGGGAAAAAAGACAATCCGCATTTCTGACAGAAAAGGTCAAGAAATCACTGAAAACGGGAAAACATATATACACAAATATCTATCTATCTATCTATCTATATATATATAATATATATATATATATATATATATATATATATATATATATATATGTATATATATATACACACATATATTGTATATATATATATATATATATATATATATATATATATATATATATATATATATATATACATATGTGTGCGTATGTATGTACAGATTTATATTTTGTTGACCTCCCTTTTCCTCCATATGCATTTTGCGATGAACTATTACATCCACGCCATTCTCTATTTTAGCTGTACATACTCCAGTCAACTTTCTACCATAATTCCACGTCAGTGATCAGGTCATTAGAAGCACAATGGATTACCTTATAAAATGTTTCTTGTTTCCCCTAACAAAGAACTCCTATCAGGAATCAAATGATGACGCAAGGCTGGCATGACGTATGTGGCCCATACGCACATATTCGCAAACACTGATAGATAGCTATAGTCCATTTCTTCTAGGGAGTCATATTTGCACAGACTCGCAACGGTTCCCTTTTAGCTCGGAAAAGTTTCCTGTTCGCTGATTGGTTAGAATTACCTTGTCCAACCAATCAGCGAACAGGAAACTTTTCCGAGCTTAAAGGGAACCGCTGCGAGTCGGTGCAAATATGACTCGCTAAAAGAAATGGACTATAGATATATAGATAACGTTGAAGCGCCAGGCTGGATTAGGAAATTACGTTTCATATTAAAGAGATAACAAAATTGTGAATCAGTCTTTGCCTTTTTTTCCACAGAAGATTCAGGAATAAATAACTGTATGAAATAAGTTCACCTTTCTTCGAGCCTGTTCATCGTAAGCGAACTAAACCAAACAAAGAAGCCTGAAAATAAAAATATAGAAAACAATTAAGTGTGTCGTCGCATCAACATCAGTCTTTTGACCCAAGGTACAAAGGCAGTGGGAGGAAAACGATGGGGGAAAAAACGCCAGTCTCCGTGTTATAGCTCTCTCTTGACAATAACGAGTTTTTCTTTATTGTCCATGGAATCACCAACGACAGGTTGTTGAGACATTAAGTACACATGTACCCACATATTAGGAACATCACTCGCTAATTCATGTAATGTTATCTGCCCATTGTGTATAATACTCGGCGACCCAACCAAAAAACAATAGACTTTAAGAAATTTCAGTCAAATTAGGATAATGAGTTCGTTGTCTTTATTATTCATTAGTGGGGTTCCTCTAAAATTTGATAGCCTGGTATTAAAGTTGACCTCTTCATCTGCGGTTTATAGCAGACTACGCCACCACAAATGATAACCATATCAAGTCATAGAGACAAACAATGATAAATCCCAACATGCAGGAAGGAGTAAAGTACGGTATAAGAGCATCCTACTAACCGCACCTTATGAAACAACACGCAAGAGATATAGATAGATTATAAAAGTATTGATCGACCTAATTGATTGGAACAAAAGACTATTAGATTTTATATATATATATATATATATATATATATATATATATATATATATATATATATATATATATATATATATATATATATATATATATATATATATATATATATATAAAACAACAAATACAGCCGTTTCTAGGCCACTGCAGGAGAAAGGACTCAGACATGTCCTTATTCAAGCCAGGGGGTGGCCAATTTTCATCACAACGCTTGCCAATTGGTGGAACTCTTTTGTCTGATTGCTCACAGCAAACCAACCTAGTATTGGAGGGCTTGAATAGTACAGCTTTGCTGATCATGGCGATCGTCAAATGCTTTCACCAAGTTACGGTATGCCCACTTCGAATGGGGATTATTTTATATTACACACACACACACACACATATATATATATATATATATATATATATATATATATATATATATATATATATATATATATATATGTGTGTGTGTGTGTGTGTGTGTGTATGTATGTATACTTTTTCCTAACTGGAGGTCTCTCTAAAGAATAATAATAAATCCACTGACATATTCATTCTTCAATTGGCGAATTATGGATGCGGTAAAATTTTCCCAACCTTCGCCGCTTCATAAATCTACACAGAAGGCTCAGCGCACAGATGAGCTTCCTGAATATTAAAGACCTAACTTTCAAATTGGTCTTTCATATCTATTCAAGTCTTTCAAGACCATTTCTCTTATCTAACTAGAACTTCTAAATTTAGCACTTCTTACTTACCTATGGTCGTCCATTTTTTCAAAATGACCTAGCCACCTTAAGACATTCTGATCTACCCTTCCATCTATGCTTACCATTTTCCCTCTTATCCGTATCTCCACATTTCACTGCCCCCTTTTTCATTCGCATCTAGCATTCCGTTTCACTTCTATGAAGAACAGTTAGTTACACTAATCTTACATATTGTACTCTTATTGCTCTTCTGTAAATCACTTGTTCTCTCATGCTACCAGAATTAACTAAGTTATACCATGTTATATTCATAACACACGCATATACACATACACACACGAATATATATATGTGTGTGTATATATATATATATATATATATATATATATATATATATGTATATATATATATTCATATGTCTATACATATGCACATGTGTATATATATATATATATATATATATATATATATATATATATATATATATATATATATATATACACATACATATGCACAAGTGTGTAAGGGGGTACATATACAAACACACAAGCATATATATATATATATATATATATATATATATATATATATATATATATATATATATATATATATATATCTTTTAGGATTGTTCTTTTGGTAATGTAATAGTGGTATTATCTTCTAGGCTTATGCAGTAAGAACGTTCGAATGGGAACAATACACAATCCAAAAGCTTTTCAGATTATTGCTTAAAGTAATATATGTAAAAGTGGTAGGGGGAGACTTTACGATAGCGCTGAAGTGGGCAAAAGTAAAGTGAGCGTGTCATTTCCTGGAAGGAGAGCATTCAACTTAACACTGCCAAGAAAAACAGTATGTAAGGAGCTCTTCTAGATATTGGAATAATCCTTTATAAAAGGTTGTATTACTTCCAAAAAAAACCCCATCCGTCCTACTTCTTTGAAGACTACTTTATATGGTCAGTAATGTGATCTTCCCAAGACATAATAGTTTTATTATAAGCTCAAATATCAAATTAGATAGAGGTGCCACAATACTCAAACATTATGGGTTTATCTGATTAGGATAAGAGACAAACAACAAGAAAAAGACACACGTGCTAGTTTTAAACTACTTGAAAAAATAAAAAGTGAGGTTTTTACAATCTCTTGGAGATTTCAAGAGCTCTATGTACTTTGTGAATATGAATCATAGCAAGAATTTAGGAGTGTTGGGGTAGCCTGTTGGAAACGTTCCCGACTTCTAATTCACGGAACGAAATGTTGGAAAGCAAGAGGGAAGAAAGGAAGGAAGAACGAAGCTAATGCAAAAGGATATAAAGTAAGTGCAGCTAGGTACCACAGGAACGCTGAAAAGACCAAAATAATGCCTACGGTTCACCGCGAGAGGTGCACTGACGGGACTACCCACCTACGGGAGTGATGAATAGGGAGATGAAGTTGCCGGCAGAATCGCCAGAGGGGAGGAAATGTCAGGAACATTTGAAGAGTAATGTTGAAAGACCAAGTCATTAGTGTAATGGACAAGCACATGATAATTTTGATAAAAAGAAATTCGCTCTCCCTCTTTCATTCAAATATCTTATTCCTTAATGTCTATTCATCACAGGATAAAGATCCTTTTTTAGCGATGTAAAGATTAAAATCAACTCTGCTTGATCACCATCAGGCAATCTTCTATGATCACGAGCAATAATTGCAAGAAATTTTCCCAGGTAGATTTGATGTGAGTTATATGGCATGTTATAATACAGTCATTTATCCTGAAACACCTGATTACAACGATTCCCATTCCTGCATTCCACCCGTGAATTCCTATTCTTTAGGAATTCCAATTTTACACGAGGTTTAATTCATAGCCTAAGACGAGCCATTTTCTGTCTCCGAAATCTAATAAATTCTTTTGTTACGGAGGATATTGGAAACAGTGTCATATAACTCGCGCTCTAAATCATTTCTTGATCAATGCGTCAAGGCTTAGCGCTTTTCATACGATAATAATATTCCTCAAATTCTAAACAGCTTTGCTCTCTCCAAGGAAACAGAACCGTTTGGAACATCTGTTCGAGAAACCTCTGCACATTTCCTATTTCAAATATAACTCAATGATATATAATATACTTATGTACAAAATTTCAGAATAATTTCGAAATAGGTTACCGGAATACATGCGTTCCCTGGTGATGTTTAAATATGTCAACCCCATTTCAAAGAAAATAATGACTATTATCAATTTCCCTTGAAAAAATGCTATCATTAATTAGGTTTATAACAAATAAACATACCAGACCAACTGTCATACGCGAATATTATCCTACACGATACCATAAACAAAAATTATCATAACATCACTCTAAAAGATAAAGAGCTGTTGAAATAATCTAATATAAAATAACGTTAATGCGACATTTTATATAAAACAACATGATTATGAAGTAACATTAGTGTCTACGAAAGGGACACAGAAAACTCTAGCCGTATTTATTTTGTTTAATAAAATACTAAGTTCGTCATATGTTGTTTTCTTTGATTATTATTATTATTATTATTATTATTATTATTATTGTAATAGAGATAATACTACTAATAGCAATCAATGATAAATTATAATAATGATAATGATAAATAATAAATACACTGATAATAACATCAATAATAATGATAATACTGATCATAATAATAATAATAATAATAATAATAATAATAATAATAATAATAAAAATAGTAATAATTACGATATCAATGACAACAATGATAGTAAAAATAGTAATATTGATAATAATATCAACAAAACCATTAGAAAAAGAGAGACGAAGAGAGAAAGTTCATGAGGAGAATTCTAAGAGCAGTTGCATACACCTGCGGGTATGAGTCCGTTGATTGGGTTTTTAGATACTAAAATGATATATATAAATATAAATATATATATATATATATGTATATATATATATATATATATAATATATATATATATA
>NC_090730.1:145056826-145066826 GCF_036898095.1 Palaemon carinicauda
TAAAACGGTAAAATGTAGGTGTAGCCAGGTGTTAATAAGACGCTGCAAAAGCCCCATAGCAATGCCTACAGTGAGCCGCATAAGAACACAGATTGCACAGGAATCCTTCAGGTGATGTAAAAGCAATGTCTTGTATATCAGAAGAATATTAACATGTCAATTACACTAGTATGAAATCTGCATCTCTATATATAAGTATACAATAAAACTAACGTTAGATACATTTTCTTTTCTGCATCATATTGCAGTAAGCAAATAAAAGAAATTGTGAGATGAAATATGTGCAAGCTTTCTTAAGCAATTTTTCTACGATGAATTTTTCTGAGAGAAGCCAATTTTTGGATGAAGTTCAATTATAGTCCATGTCTATACATTTAGAGTTCAACTAGGATTTTTATTTTTAATCAAGGATCTTGAATTTTTGGAAATAAGGAAATGCAGCTATCACAAAGGAAAAAATAAAAAAAACTATGCTCATCCCGATTCGAAAGGTAGGACAAGCTGTTGGAAATTTATAAATTGTAGCAGAATTAAAATTTGCATTTAATATTTTGAATAGGTGGCCTCAAACCATTTTTTTTCTTTTTTGGTGACCAGATCTGATCATTCTACAAAATAACAAAGTGTCCTGGTCTCATGTTCAGAAAGTAATGTATTTTATCAAAACGATAAAATTTCATTTAGATTTGTGTATTTACAGATACAACTTTGATGAACTTATGTCTATTTCGACTTCCGCCACAGCTGCAAAATTGAATAATGCATTGCCAAATCAGGATAGGAAATATAAATTTTCTCTCGTTTCGTACTACAGAAATTCTTTCCAAAGGCACTTTAACTAAATCACGTGGGCTCCAATGTACCTGCATTGAGTTCTGCAGAGAATTTTGTCTATAAGAGAAAGAGAAACTTTTGGACAGAGAAAATCCAGTTGTGTGTAACTATGTTAAGGTTGGCACAGAGAGGGAAATGCAATATCGACTAGAGTTGCTCTGACTTTATGAATGTTTGAAAACTTAAACTTTCACTGCATGAGAAAACAAAATCATCGAAGGTATACATTAAAAGATTGTGATTTTTTTTTTACTTATTGTAAGCAACATTATTCGAAAAAATGCTTATCGTACCATGGAATGTATATTTTATTTTCCACACACATACATTATACATACACACATACATACATATATATATATATATATATATATATATATATATATATATATATATATATATATATATATATAAATATATATATTTATATATATACACACAAACACACACACACACATATATATATATATATATATATATATATATATATATATACATATATATATATATATATGTATACATATATATATATATATATATATATATATATATATATATATATATATATATATATATATATATATCGTACACAGGAAACGTTACAAGTTATGGATACTTATCAATTCATGACAGTATCGCTTTTATATCTCAAAAACATGTTGCCCAATTGATATTTCCATGCACTGTATGTAACTGTCTGCTGTAAGTCTTCAGTATAAAGGCCGGTATAGATGACAATGTAAACGTTGGTAAAATTCGTTTTTTTGCGGCACTGACTCTAGGTCCATGGGCAGTAACCCCAGGAGAATGCAATTCGCAATATCTCATACAGAAAAGTTCAAACTTTCTCGAAAACAACTTCATTTCTCTGCTTCAATTTCCAGTTACATACACAGATTTTTTTTCAACATGATGTTGTTTCCCCTCACAGGAGCTATCTTGCCACATTCACGCGAAATGCTTTGTCATGGATGAACCCATAAAAAGATATTTCCTACAACGGTAGCTACTTTATCACCTACACATTAGATTTACCAGAAACACGTTCAAACCGCCAAACACACACTGCAGTAATTAACATAATAAACAAGAGGGGCAAGACTAGTAAAAGGTGTCCCACCCTTTGAAAGGATCACTCCTAAACTAATTGATTTAAACTGGCTGCTTATTAAAGCTAAAATTGATTTTAATATATGTACAATAACCCATCGAGTTATCAGAACCGGACGTCGAAAATATCTAAGAGAATTACTATATATTGTACAGCCAACAAATCGTGTTGACCCGAGAATAGTTAGATGGTTTCAAATTATTGGAACCTAG
Organism: Palaemon carinicauda; assembly: GCF_036898095.1. Taxonomy (NCBI): domain Eukaryota; kingdom Metazoa; phylum Arthropoda; class Malacostraca; order Decapoda; family Palaemonidae; genus Palaemon; species Palaemon carinicauda. The sequence continues at coordinate 145,058,984 of NC_090730.1, forward strand.
ATACATGTCTACTGTAAACTCTAGAGCCTTTACATATGCAGCCCCGAGACTATACAATAAATTCCCACTACACACCCGAAAGACAAGATATTAAGACTTTCAAGAGGAAACTTAAGATTTTATGGTTCTCTCATTGCTTCGATGGTGTAGATTTGACAATAAACGAGTAATATGCGGTGTGAAATGTTGAATGCCTTAGAATGAACATGATAGAATGACTGTGAAAGTCCTGTATAGAGTAGGGTTCCCCTGTTGTATAGGGCCAGAAAAGAAGCCCTTACAAAATTAAAAAAAGTAAAGTTGTGTTATACTGGAACACGCACTCGCATACTGTATTCGCCTTGTGGGTGTTGAGGTACTTCCTTTTCAATGACTTTTTCGCCCTATCATTGTTATTAGCACAACCGTAAACCAAAATGTCCAAAAAGTCCAATACGGGCAAAAATCCTGTTTAGACTAAGTGACTAAAATGTTCAAATATGACTATTTAGCAGAAATCACAGAATATATAAAGTAAAACTTTTGCGAGTCTTAAAAAATTACAACCAGTTAAAACTTCTGAAGATCCAATGATACAAGATTAGAGATCTAACCCAATAATTTGGCTCAAGCTGAAATATTATTTCTTGAAAGACCATGTGTTTCGAAAAAGGCTGTTAAAATTAATAGCATATTTAGTACTAAATGATAGCTGGAATACATGTGAAGACCAGATTGCAACAGATCGTCAGAATTATAAGAATGAATAATGAGCTAATTAAACGAGATGGGCAGATACTGATACTGAAATATGAAATTTAATAGAGGTCAAGTTTTTACAAAAACAAATTTGGATAGGAGTAATTTGCAAGAGACCAAACCGGAAACAATATTCAAAACGGCGCACTATAAAAGAAAACAAAACCTTTCATAGGATAGGTTTGTCTAAAAAAAAGGAAAAAAAAAAAAATCATGAAAATCTGCCAATCTACAAAGTTTTGTGCAATCGATAGAGATAGACTTTCCAATTCTTCCGCTGACTTTGCAGTTAAAGGTTATAACTAAAAATTCTAAAGATTCCCATGTAAAGGAATATAGTAAACTAGTATACCTGAGCCGTCAAAAATTACGTCTAAATATTCAGTTATGCACACACAGATAGATTCAACCCTTCCCTCCCCACCCCCTTTCCTAACTAGCCTACAACTCCCTAGTACGGCAATTTGGCGGACTGTAGTTTCCATGTGTACCCCTCGGGGTACACTCTCTCACCAGGATATGACTATCCCCTCTCCTCCTGAGCATGACAAGATATATATATATATATATATATATATATATATATATATATATATATATACACATATATATATACATACATATATATATATATATATATATATATATATATATATATATATATATATATATATAAAATTGTCTCATCACTCGCACTTTATAATATAGGGGAGATGGAAATATCTAGGTGGGAGGGAGTTTTTCTAGGGTTTAATTTCCTTCTCAATAATTGGCACTATGACCAAATTCAAATCCGAGACAGCATGTGTCCAGCCAGGAGAGAAATAGGGGGTTGTTGAGTACCAACACCTGCGTAAGTAAAAAATTATTCAGAAATGTTTAATCAAACCACATATTGTGTGTATATAATATAAACTGTGGTGGGCCAACAAACACAAGCAAGAAGATATTAACACTCGTGGAGCCAATATTGTGCCCTATTATTTTAAGGTCTTACCCTCCTCCGTTAAAAACATCAGCATTACAGTATATTCTCTTTTCACCTACATATCATCTACCATTTTTTCCATGTGATCAAACAAACCTTAAAAAAATATCCCAACTTTTTTTAAACCTTTCGATTCTTCTTTGATACACAAACACACACACACACACACACACGATGAAAATCAACACAATATCGCATTGAAATATGAATAAACTTCTATCTCACGTTAGGATCAAACCATAGGGCATTATAATGAAAGGCTAGATCGTTATCGATTTTGTGATATGATTCAGAGCGATCTTGTTTTTCATTTAACAACTAGGATTTAATGTCAATGTGAGGTATTATTTTTATATATATATATATATATATATATATATATATATATATATATATATATATATATACACACATTATTTGCAATAATAGCTCAAAATTGGTGTGGGAGTGAGGACGAGTTTGTAGAGTAAAGTTAATGACAAGGGAAAAGTAGTCCTCTGCTAAACCTATTGAAGACCAACCTTGCATATGTGAATATTCTAATCGAAACCTACAACAATAGGCTCTTGGATAAAAAAAAAAAAAAAAAAAAAAAAAAAAAAAAAAAAAAAAAAAAAAAAAAAAAAAAAAAAAAAAAAAGTAAAAGATAACTAACACTCAGATTTCTCTGTTTTCCATAAACATAGTGAATGTCTTCGCGAGCAATTCATAAGAGTAGGCCATACTATAAAGTATCGTAGCATAAGCTAGAAAGTTAAGGACTAGATAATTACTTTATGTGGATATTCTGATACGAAATTACAGTATTGAGCTAGCCTTATATAAAAGCAATAAATTTAAGACCTGTTAACAATTCAGTTCACTCCATCTAACTTAACCGGTGTATGTAAACTCCTGAATAATTTTCCCTGCTTCCTCTACTGGTCTCAACTCTCTGGACATTATTCAGTCACGTCCCTCAGCACATATTTACATATGACCGCTATCACACAGTAATCAAATCCTGGCGTAATTTGCCCGGGCAAATAATGAACATTCGTACACACTCCAGACCGAAGCACTTCCTATGAACGCTTAGCACTTTGATCAATTTATAGCCTATAATGGGAATAACCGTTTACACTAAAGTGACAAGTTTAGACTACTTAAGGATGTGAAGGTAAAGCTTACGGATGCGCTTTTAATTATTTTTTCTTTATGATAACTTTCCTGTAGACTTTAGGCATTTCTTTGCCAAAATCCTGTATCCAAATATTGTATTCTTAGTTGAGCTATGACTACATCTAGATACTTTTTATCTATTAAATCATATGTGAATACGAGAGCTGTATTAAATGTGCGTTAATACACATTCATAAAAATACTGGTCGCTAACAACTGCGAAAATCTAATTTCGCTCCAGTATCCAATCCACTTCAAGTCACGGTTAAATCAGTGAATATAAATGAGGTTTATTTGAAAGAAAGGCTGAATATAAACTAAAGTTTAAAACACGAAAAAACAAAGAGTGAGGATTTGTGTAAAAGTGATAGTATAAAAGAGAAGCAATAATGAACGAAATTAATATGCATAAGGGACAATAAATACTTTTCGTAATGAAAATGCAATACCTTTAACGGCAGAATATAAGAATGTAAAATGAAGTGAGCTCAAAAAGTGGAATCCTCATCACTGCTGTTCATAATCTATTACGGCACTGTTTTCTCACAAAGCATCTCGCTCGCAAATTGCCTTCAACTGGAATTGTTAATTTTCGGTCCAATTATTACCCTTCGTCAACGCTTAGTCTCTTCCATTTGAAGGTATTTTCGAAATAATTGTCTCTCTGTCGGGAGAGATTATTCCCAAGCGGGAAATTAATTAGTAGTTTTTCCATTTATCAAAAGGAAGCAAGACTTCTTGTAAAGAGGAAGCTTTTTTTCTCTCTGTCTCTTTCCCTATCAACTTTTTTCAGTATTTTCACAGGAGTCTCTTCTCAAAAATTTGTTCTGACAAGATGGCGGTTAATTCTTTATAGCATAGACAGTAAATGGGAATGAATACAAGATTTTAAAGGGAGGGGCAAGGTTGCAGTTGAGAAAGCTAAATATCCGCAAATTTCTTCCCCAGTTAAAAAAAAAAAAAAAAAAAAAAAAAAAACACCTGCATCTCACTCCTTCGAGGATATGGCCCCAAAAGGTTTGGACTGAATTAATGAATTAGGGCTACATGGCCTGTCGCCTTAGACCGGAGAGACCATTCTGCGCCGAAGAGTAACATCATGATGAAACCCCACAGTTTTTATGATGAAGAAAAATTTTAGAGGTTGGCATCAAAATAGAAAATAATGTAGGAAAATTTGAGAGGCTGGCATCAAAATGGAACAAAAATGAAGGAAATTTGGCATCAAAATAAAAAGAATATGAAGGAAATTTCGAGAGCTTGGCTTCAAAATTGAAAACATGAAGGAAATTTCGAGAGCTTGGCATCAAAATTGAAAACATGAAGGAAAATTTGAGAGCTTGGCATCAAAATGGAATAAGAACGAAACTTTGAGGTTGACATCAAAATGGAAAACATGAAGGAAAATTTGAGAGCTTGGTATCAAAATAAAAAGAATATGAAGGAAATTTCGAGAGCTTGTCATCAAAATTGAAAATATGAAGGAAAATTTGAGAGCTTGGCATAAAAATGGAAAACATGAAGGAATTTTCAAGAACTTGGCATAAAAAATGGAAAAAATGAAAAGAAATTTTGAGAGCTTGGCATCAAAATGGAATAAGAAGGAAACTTTGAGGTTGACATCAAACTGGAACAAATAAAGGAAAATAAGAGAGCTTGGCATCAAAATGGAATAAGAAGGAAACTTTGAGGTTGACATCAAACTGGAACAAATAAAGGAAAATAAGAGAGCTTGGCATCAAAATGGGGAAAAACGAAGGAAAATTTGAGAGCTTGGCATCAAAAGGGAAAAAATGAAGGAAAAATTGAAAGGTCGGTATCAAAAATGGAAAAATGGAAGGAAAATTTGAATTTAGCATTAAAATGGGGGAAAAATTAAGGAAAATTGGAGAGCTAGGCATCAAAATGGCGAAAAGGAAGGAAAATTTGAGAAGTTGGCATGAACACGGAAAAAAAATTAAGGAAAATATGAGTTTAGCATCAAAATGGAAAAAAAAAAAAGAAGGAAAATTTGGGCTGGCATCAAAATGAAAAAAAAAATGGAGGGAATTTGAGAGGTTGAAATCAATAAGAAAAAAAATGATACAGTCATCAAAATACAGAAAAAAGAAGGAAAATTTGAGATTGGCATAAAATGAAAAAAAAAAAAAAAAAAAAAAAAAAAAAAAAGGAAATTTGAGAGGTTGGCATCAAAATGGGAAAATGTTTGAGAGGTTGGCATCCAAATGAAAAAATGAAGGAATATGTGAATATCAAAATGGAAAAAAAGTATAAAAATGGAAAAAAATGGGAAAAAAAGGGAAAAAAATGGAAAAAAAAAGGAAAGAAAATATGAGGTAGGCATCAAATGGGAAAAAATAAAAGAAATTTGAGAGGCTAGTATCAAAATGGAACAAAAATGAAGGAAAATTTGAGAGCTTGGCACCAAAAATAAAAAGAAAATGAGGGAAATTTCGAGAGCTTGGCATCAAAATTGAAAACATGGAAAATTTGAGGTTGGCCTAATAATGGAAAATGACGCAAATTTGAGGTTGGCATTAAAATGGAAAAAATTAGGAAAATTTGAGCTTAGCATCGAAATGAAAAAAAAAAAAATGGAAAAAAAAATTGAAAGAAAATTTGAGAGCTTGGCATCAAAATGGAATAAGAACGAAACTTTGAGGTTGACATCAAAATGGAAAACATGAAGGAAAATTTGAGAGGTTGGCATCAAAATGGAGCTAAAGGGAAAGAAAAATTGAGCTTGACATCAAAATGGAAAAAACTGAAGGAAAATTTGAAAGGTTGGCAACAAAAATGAAAAAAAGGGAAGGAAAATTTGGATTTGGCATTGAAATGGGGGAAAAATTAAGGAAAATTTAAAAGCTTGGCATCAAAATGCCGAAAAAGAAGGAAAATTTGAGAGGATGTCATGAAAATTAACAAAAAAAATGAAGGAAAATTTGAGAGTTCAGCATCAAAATGGAAAAAAAAATAATGAAGGAAATTTGTGGCTGGCATAAAAATGAAAAAAAAAAATGAAGGGAATTTGAGAGGTTGACATCAATAAGGGGAAAAAAACAATGATATTGCCATCAAAATGGAAGAAAATTAAGGAAAATTTGAGATTGGCATAAAATGGAAAAAAAAGAAGGAAATTTTAAAGAATTTTTTTTCCATTTTGATTGGCATCAAAATGGAAAAAAAAATATGAAAATTTGAGAGGTTGGCATCAAAATGAAAAACAATGAAGGAAAATTTGAGAGGTTGGCATCAAAATTGAAAAAATAAAGGAAAATTTGAGAGGTAGCATCAAAATGGAAAAAAAGAAGTGAAAGGAAAATTTGAGAGACTGGCATCATAATTGAAAAAGTGAAGGGAAAATTGAGAGGTTAGAATCAAAATGGAAAAAGAGAAGGAAAATTTGAGAGGTTTGTATCAATATGGAAAAAAATAATAATTTGAGAGGTTGGCATCAAAATGGAAAAAACTAAGGAAAATTTGAGATTGGCATCAAAACGGTAAAAAATGAAGGAAAATTTGAGTTTGGCATCAAAATGGAAAACACTGAAGCGAAAATCTGAGAGGTTGGCATCAAAATAGAAAAAAAATAGGAAAATTTGAAAGGTTGACATCAAAATAAAATAAGGGAAGGAATATTTGAGGTTGGCATAAAATAGAAAAAAATAATAAGAATTTGAGAGGTTGGCATCAAAATGGAAATAGAAGTAAAACTGGAGAGGTTGGCATCAAAATGGAAAACACTGAAGCGAAAATCTGAGAGGTTGGCATCAAAATAGAAAAAAAAATAGGAAAATTTGAGAGATTGACATCAATATAAAATAAGGGAGGGAATATTTGAGGTTGGCATAAAATAGAAAAAATAATAAAAATTTGAGAGGTTGGCATCAAAATGGAAATATAAGTAAAACTGGAGAGGTTGGCACCAAAATGGAAAAAATGAAGGAAAAATTGAGAAATTGGCATCAAAATGGAATAAATAAGGAAAATTTGAGAGGTTGGCATCAAATTGGAAAAAGTGAAAGAAATGTGAGAGGTTGGGAAAAAAATTAAGAAAATGAGAGGTTGGCATCAATATGGAAAAACTAATGAAAACTTGAGTTTGGCATCAAAAGGAAAAAAAAAATATGAGGGAAAATCTGAGAGGTTAGCATCAAAAGGGAAAAAGTGAAGGAAAATTTTAGGTTGGCATCAAAATGGAAAAACGAACTGTGAATATAGGTAAAGAAGTGGTATATACCCACTTTCCTGAAAATATTTATGGGATACGGATGTAAGTTTCACAACCTGTTACATGGATGCTAAGAAGAGTTATACACCAAGAACATGTTTTATTTTGCTGGTCACCCATCCAGCAATAATCGAATGACCAGCGACTTAGATAAAGTGTTACTTTTGTCAAAAATAAAGATAATGAAGATTATGAAAATAAATTATAAATTTTTTCTTAATATTTTGATACCCTCATCCGTAAAATTACTTTACAGGCAGAAAAGATTTTTTGTCTGAAGTTGAACGACGCGTCTTATCTGTGATTCTGTTTGTGCTGCCAGTCTTTGTTTTTAGTTTAATCGGCGGAATTTTCCAAGCCATTTCATTTTCTCAGAGTGAAAACTAACTCAACCAGAAAATTAATTAGCTTCCTTACAGCAATGTTTAGTCTGGTCGTGTTCGTTGAACGTTACATTTGGAAATATAAATAGAGAATGAAGGATACTTTTTTTTTCTTCTTTTAGCATAGGGCAAGAATAAAATATGTAACAGGGCAGAGCGAGTCAGATATATAAAGGGGAAACTTTAGTGTAATGGAATTATAAAGTCTCAGAATTAGATAAACCAATTCCGTGACGTAACAAGATTTCCAAATTCCTGAGACTTTCCTTCGAGGGATTTCATTTTCACCTCGCAATTTATCACTTCCCCGCCGGTGATATTACTTTTAGAACGTAATCCCAC
>NC_090730.1:145071826-145074326 GCF_036898095.1 Palaemon carinicauda
TATATATATATATATATATATATATATATATATATATATATATATATATATATATTATAATGGATGGATCCCGGGTCTGAGCACCCACAAAGTTATTATACGATTATGACGCCGGAAGTGGGCATTAGAAAATATACTATACTATAACTTATGACTGGGAACCAAAAATATAATATTATATATACTACGACTGGCAAGCTAATTAACCTCTCGAATTCCAAACTACTTTATTTGTTCTTACAATAAAACAGCTACACTTTAAAACATCAATACACGAATTCTGAGACCATTAAAAAACTCCCAGATAGCAATATATAAAACACTGAATATCCAAAGGTCTCTTAAGCACACTCAAAACTAAAATGGGTAATTACGTGTAAGTGTCATTAACACTTATTTAACTCTCACTGTGGTTCCTAACAGGAATAAGAGCAGAATCTGGTCTTAAATAGTGATGATTGGAATAATACACTCGTTACAAAAATAAATATATTCTATATAAATTACAACACATTGAAAAGAATTTACATAAAATTAGTCACTGGAAATAAAATATTAATTATGAACAATACTTAAAATAAGACAAATGTTACGATCTTGACTTGCAGTATTATATCTGAATAATCCTGAACCTAAGAAAAGAAATAATGCAATGAAAATAATACAAATGCTTGAAATAACTCTGAAATGATACAACATTTAAGCTTGATTCTAAATGAATAATAGTTAAGTAAACACTTTATAAACCTATCGTGCCTACAGGGCCGAATATAATAACGTTATACAATGCCAACACTCACCTTAATACAATGAGTTCAGAATCACCTTTTAGTTTTGCGTGACACACGATTTGCTTTGGGGCACAGAGTCACTTAGGAGAGGACACACCAGAACGCACTGAACACTTTCGGTAGTACACTGGGTTCCAGGCATGAATGAGAGAGACAGGGGGAAGGAGGCTATCTTCTGGCTGCAGTTTTAACTCAATCTCTATGTATGTCTGTCTCTTTCTCCCACACAACCTTGGGTTCTTATTTATCAAATTTGGCGAATTCCAGAAGGTTCCAGAATCGGGTTCTGGAAGCGTGGGGGCCTGTGCCTAAAGGCATTAAAGTTTCCAACTAGATAAATGCCATGAGGCGAGTCAGGGGGTTTTTGGTAACTCTCAGATCACGTCAACGCACCTGCGAGACGACTCTCCCAGATAGCTCCCCGAAATGAAAGAAAGATAACATCCTCTCACCGGCATTTCACAAACATTCGAAACACGTGCTGCAGAATATTCCAAAGCACATGTCACTGAACTTATCTCTCTAGCATGATGCAATACATCATAAAATATAAAAGAGCATTACCTAAACCCTTGTTCCTATCTCACATGAATCCTTCAACACTTTCAAATAGACGTTAGACTTCATAGCAAACATACGTGAAATAAAAAGTTAATTCTTTACAAAAAATACGTAAATTACATATTTTAACTTGAATAAAGAATATAATGAAATTGACGAGTCTTACGTAAATTACAAAGAATACTTATATCTACATGAGAGGGGCTCATTTTACGGGCTGGGTATCATCTCTTCAATACGTAAATGAAAACAATATATGAAATATAAATAAGATTATCATTAAACTACGATATCTACTCTACACTAGACCAGCATCGTAAGATAATATAAATATATATATATATATATATATATATATATATATATATATATATATATATATATATATACAGTATATATACTGTATATATTTCATCATGCCTATTAATGCAAATGGGCCTTGGTTAGATTTCACCAGTCGTCTCTATCTTGAGCTTTTAATTCAATACTTCTCCATTCATCATCATCTACTTTACGCTTCATAATCCTCAGCCATGTAGGCCTGGGTCTCCCAACTCTCCTAGTGTCTTGTGGAGCCCAGTTGAAAGTTTGGTGAACTAATCTCACTTGGGGTTTGCGACGAGCATGCTCAAACTATCTTCATCTACCCTTCACCATAATCTCAACACTGAGATTACCAAACAATTCATCTTCACTACATTATAATTGTTCAGTGGCCAGTTTCCTCTTGGTATGGGTTGAAAAAACTCTATAGCTGTGGTGAGCAGCTATTCTAGAAGGACACTCGAAAGCCAAACCATTGTTCTCTAGTCTTTGGTAGTGCAATCGCCTCTGCATCATGGTCTTTCACTGTCTTGGAATAGAGTTCTCTTGCTTGAGGGTACACTCGGGAACACTATTCCATCTTATTTCTCTTCTCTTGTTATGTTAAAAAAGTTTTTATAGTTTATATAGGGAATATTTTATTGTTCTTAAAATATTTTAGTGTTCCTTGTTTCCTTTCCTCACTGGGCTTATAGCATCCTGCTAATAATAATAATAATAATAATAATAATAATAATAATAATAATAATATACTCTGATTTTCATATTGTCTAATTCGTTTTTCTCAATCTTTCGTTAAACTCAAATTCTAAAGATCCTGTATT
>NC_090730.1:145086826-145091826 GCF_036898095.1 Palaemon carinicauda
AAGCTCATCTAGTTAGCAGTAATAATGTTTGGTATTCAGGGATTTTTGTGCTACTTTCCCAGGATAATTTTCCTGTTCGCCTGACAGCAGATTCTGGGGATCTTTAACCTGGTAATCAGTTGTGTTTAGTTGAAAGATCTTGTCGAAATCATAACATCTCCGAAGGCTGTCAATATCAAAGCTAGGGGATGATTGTGTGAGGGTGGTACTAATATTTTAATTACTTTATTACCATAGTTATTCGCTAGCTACTTAGATAAATTATACAGCAGAATATAGCTTATGTTAAAAATATAAAAATCACTTTTTCACTATCCTAAAACCACCAATAATTATATTATTTATGTATTCTCAAAGGACTGATAACGGAATTTATTAAAAAAATATGTAAAAACTAATGTAACATTAATGGAGCATAAACGAAGCTATTAACAGTTTTTCAAACTGCTCGTACAACATGAAGATTCAGAAATAAACATCCATTCAAACAGAATGTGAACTAACATGTGGGTACTGATAAATCTTATTTTATGAGCGTGTTGGTTTTACGAACAATTCTTAAGCAAGTGTTTCAATTTACTTTAAATCTACTAACAATAACTTTGATGGTATTTGGCGAATGCATTGAACCCTTTCCACCACAGGACCACTATAGTCAGATTTGCACTGACTTGCAGCGGTGCCCTTTTAGCTCGGAAAAGTTTCCTGATCGCTGATTGGTTGGACAAGATAATTCTAACCAATCAGCGATCAGGAAACTTTTCCTAGCTAAAAGGGCACCGCTGCAAGTCAGTCTAAGTCTGCCTCGCTAAAAGAAATGGATTATAAGTTAACCACCATTTCTAATCTTACTAAGGTCATTATTCGACACCCTTATTTTATATAAAAATAGCTTATCAACTATCCACTATCAACATTCACAAATTATTAAGACAAACAGTCAAGTCAATATTTAAGTGCTTTCCATGTTTAGTTTGTTTCTTTGGCCTTTAAATTAGAAAAAAAACACAGATAATAGAAAGAACACGTTCAATATACACGTGCATACACACACACATATATATATATATATATACATATATATACACATAATTATATATATGTATGTATATATGCACACACACACACACATATATATATATATATATATATATATATACAAACATAGTATCAAGTTGTCTCTGGGTAAGGTTCCTGAAGTCACTGGTCCTTGGGTCGTTGCGGGCTCAGATACAGTATATATATACATCTATATGCATATATATATATATATATATATATATATATATATATATATATATATATATATATATATATATATGCACATACTGTACATGCATACAAATATATACATATACATACATATGCATATATGTATGTATATATGTATATATATAAATATATATATATATATATATATATATATATATATATATATATACATACATATACACAAATACATAGTTACATATAGATATATTCTGTATACATATATCTAAATTTATACTTATATATACTTATATAAAGGCTGCTGTAAACTTGTTTTACCAGTATGAATATGTATCATAGCCACAACGAATATTTTTTTCGTTTACTCGTACACTTTTATATACATATAACCATACAAGTCCGTTAACCAGAGCAAGGGAAAAACACTCTTACCTTCCTTCTGCGGCAGGACTAATTGCCGTGCAAGGATTACTGCTGTTATGCATTTTGCATTATGTTGTTAAAACAGTCCTGCCACGGAAGGTAATCATATCTTAGTTTCCTTAGCTCTGATTAACTGGCTAGAGGTGGTAAGTAAATCCAAAAGTGTATCTCTACACGCACACACACACACACACACACATATATATATATATATATATATATATATATATATATATATATATATATATATACATATATATATATATATACATATATATATATATTTATGGGATACGATCTTTTCGTCTAAAGCACGTTCGTCTAAAGCCTTTTCGTCTAAAGCCACTTTTTTTCTAAAAGCACTTTAGAATAAAAGCACTTTAGTCAAAGGGAACTTTTGTGTTAACAGCTGTTCTTTTAGGTTAGGTTAGGTTAAGTTAGGTTAGGTTACGTTTATGCCAAATTGATCATTAGGTAAAAGAACGGACATTAACACAAAAGTTCCTTTAGACTAAAGTGCCTTTAGACCAAAGTTATTTTAGACCAAAATGCTTTAGACCAAAGTACTTTTGACGAAAGTGCTTTAGACGAAAAGTCCAAGACCCAGATATATATATACAGTATATATATATATATATATATATATATATATATATATATATATATATATATATATATATATATAAATAAATGTGTGTGTATACACGCGTGTATGTAGGTATATATATATATATATATATATATATATATATATATATATATATATTATATATATATATATGTATACATTATAATATACACACATATATATATATATATGTATGTATGTAAACAGAAGAATATTGGGAGTTAAATGGCCGGACAGGATTAAAAATGAAACTATAAGAGAGATTATTTAAGTGCCATATGTATATGAGATCATGGTGAGGGGTAGATGGAGATGGTTTGGGAATGCTTTTCGCACTCCCCAAGAGAGATTAGTTCACCAAACTTTCAACTGGGCTCCACAAGGCACATTAAGAGTGGGAAGACCCAGGCCTACATGGCTGAGGAATATGAAACGCGACGTGGGAGATGATGAATGGGGAGGTATTGAATTAAAAGTTTAAGATAGGAGACGACTGGTGAAATCTAACCGAGGCCCTTTGAGTCAATAGGCGGAGGTGTTGATGATGATACACTGTTTATGTAATGATTATGTGTGTACATATGTGTATATGTATACAAATATATAGACTATACTGTAGATGTATAGTTACTCATAGAAGAAAAGATTCCCTGCCATCGCTGTTAGCAGCTAAATATATTGGCTCTAGCTTAGGTTTTTCGTTTATGAGTGATTGTACATATAAAGTATATGTATATGTAGTGAATGTATATACACACACACACACACACACACACACACACATATATATATATATATATATATATATATATATATATATATATATATATATATAATACATACAATAATTATATATACTAAAAAATTGTAAATTACTATTGAGGAATTGGCTGTGAATTCTCCCAGCAGTACAAAAAGTCTCCAGTTCACGAGAGAGAGAGAGAGAGAGAGAGAGAGAGAGAGAGAGAGAGAGAGAGAGAGAGAGAGAGAGAGAGAGAGAGAGTGAGAGAGAGAGCAGATAAAGTTTTCATTGGTGTTTCTAGACTTTTTGGACAGCATGTAAGGAATCCAACATTACTTCTCCCAGAATAAGAAAGCAGACTGGGTCACTTCACCTTATCTCTTTCCTTCTATCTCTTTCCTTAGCTTAAAATCTATAAATTATATAAATAATTTTCAATTACTTTTATGGTATGAAATAGATCTACTTTTAACGACAATTTGGTAACGATAAAGCGTTAATTTCTAATTACCTACATTTATCTATCAGTTACATACCTTATTACCTACAACATTTGAACATACATTCATTACCCAGCAGTAAAGTTATTCTGATAGAGAGAGAGAGAGAGAGAGAGAGAGAGAGAGAGAGAGAGAGAGAGAGAGAGAGAGAGAGAGAGAGAGAGATTTACCAAAGTAGGTCATAGGATTTCCTTCACAAATACAGCTGTATTAGCTGTCGGCAGCTAGATGTCAGGAGAAATAAAGACGAATGGACAACTCACTGAATTAGTTTTAAATAATGTAATCATTCAGAGCAGGGGAGCAGCGTTATCAGTAAACATTATTAATAATTAGAAAATGAATGCATTAAACATCTCATCTCAGGGTAATGTGTTTCTTGACAAATTGGATTGCAAAGGAACTGTGTAAAGTATATTACGTAATGTAGGTAAAACATGCGGAGGCAATCTCGAAAACTATAGAATTTATTCTTATTGTGCATAAATATCTTATTACATATGTAATAAGCATGGTAAAAATGCATTCATCAGGTAAATAAAAAATACATTACTTTACTGGAAGTTAAGCATTATGGGAGTTTACGGGGGAACGACTTCACGTTCATAGATTTATACAACCGTTTCCTAAAACTGGATGAACTTAGTTCTAAAGAATCGCTCTCCTGTGCCAGAAACTTTGTGAATTTAAGGAATAAATTTGAAAAACTTCATTGTAACTTTAATTTTCATTCTACCTCCATCTATCTTCATTCTCTTGCTCTCCCTTTGTTCCCTACAAGGTCTATCTTGTCCTGAGTAACTCCAGGTGACAGGAGAGATAAATGAAGGTGGCAGAAATAAATGCACTGAGTTCTTATAGCTTCCCTTTAAGATGCAAAATACACCGTTATTTATCTTCCTTATTAACTTCCCTTCATGTGAACAGCATATTTAGAGGGGGGAAAATTATAATTTCATGAATTATAGTGGAATAAGATAAAGATTCAATATATATTTTTTTTCAATTCGTTGTGTCTGTAAATGAAAAAGAAAACCTACCACTGCATCATCTTCGGAGAGTTCATGAAATGTATTCATCACGGTATTTACGCATACCTTTTTCCACCAATAATTCTGGATTAAGGTCACTTCTGAATAGCAATCCATCCTCACACCATACTACTTAACTACATAAAAAAATTGATTGATCTTTGAACTATTGTTACTTTTTACCACTTTCTCATATTAATAATTATTTCACCTTTTCTGTCACAACATTTATGCATAAAAATAAACCCAATTTTCACTTGACATTTACAAATATCAAAATTCACTTCACTTCCATAAATCAAATAATCCTTCATAAATTACCAGATTTCCTTCTAAGCATTATATTCTTTAAAAAAGTTACAATCTCTTAAATGCCTCTATTACATTATAAAGTATTTAACTTTTACTAAGAAGTATGGAGACACACAAGAAGGGGTTGGATAAAG